>NW_026967863.1:85000-164929 GCF_028390025.1 Pseudophryne corroboree | reverse complement strand
GTAGCAGGAGGGGGGTGACAGTGCTGCTGGGCTGTGTAGCAGGAGGGGGGTGACAGTGCTGCTGGGCTGTGTAGCAGGAGGGGGTGACAGTGGTGCTGGGCTGTGTAGCAGGAGGGGGGGTGACAGTGCTGCTGGGCTGTGTAGCAGGAGAGGGGTGACAGTGCTGCTGGGCTGTGTAGCAGGAGGGGGGGTGACAGTTCTGCTGGGCTGTGTAGCAGGAGGGGGATGACATTGCTGCTGGGCTATGTAGCAGGAGGAAGGGGTGACAGTGCTGCTGGGCTGTGTAGCAGGAGGGGGGGGTAACAGTGCTGCTGGCCTGTATAGCAGGAGGGGGGGTGACAGTGCTGCTGGGCTGTGTAGCAGGAGGGGGGATGACAGTGCTGCTTGGCTGTGTAGCAGGAGGAGGGGTGACAGCGCTGCTGGGCTGTGTAGCAGGAGGGGTGTGACAGTGCTGCTGGGCTGTGTAGCAGGAGGGGGGGTGACAGTGCTGCTGGGCTGTGTAGCAGGAGGGGGGGGGTAACAGTGCTGCTGGCCTGTATAGCAGGAGGGGGGGGTGACAGTGCTGCTGGCCTGTGTAGCAGGAGGAGGGGTGGACAGTGCTGCTGGACTGTGTAGCAGGGGGGGGTGACAGTGCTGCTGGGCTGTGTAGCAGGAGGAGGGGTGACAGTGCTGCTGTGCTGTGTAGCAGGAGGAGGGATGACAGTGCTGCTGGGCTGTGTAGCAGGAGGGGGGTATCAGTGCTGCTGGCCTGTATAGCAGGAGGGGGTGACAGTGCTGCTGGCCTGTATAGCAGGAGGGGGGGGTGACAGTGCTGCTGGCCTGTGTAGCAGGAGGAGGGGTGACAGTGCTGCTGGACTGTGTAGCAGGGGGGGGTGACAGTGCTGCTGGGCTGTGTAGCAGGAGGAGGGGTGACAGTGCTGCTGTGCTGTGTAGCAGGAGGAGGGATGACAGTGCTGCTGGGCTGTGTAGCAGGAGGGGGGTATCAGTGCTGCTGGCCTGTATAGCAGGAGGGGGTGACAGTGCTGCTGGCCTGTGTAGCAGGAAGGGGGGGGGTGACAGTGCTGCTGGCCTGTATAGCAGGAGGGGGGATGACATTGCTGCTTGGCTGTGTAGCAGGAGGAGGGGTGACAGTGTTGCTGGGCTGTGTAGCAGGAGGGGGTGACAGTGCTGCTGGGCTGTGTAGCAGGAGGGGGTGGGGTGACAGTGCTGCTGGGGCAGTGTAGCAGGAGAAGGCAAGGTGGTGACAGTGCTGCTGGGCTGTGTAGCAGGAGGAGGGGTGACAGTGCTGCTGGGCTGTGTAGCAGGAGGGGGGTGACAGTGTTACTGGGCTGTGTAGCAGGAGGGGGGGTGACAGTGCTGCTGGGCTGTTTAGCATGAGGGGGTTTGACAGTGCTGCTGGGCTGTGTAGCAGGAGGGGGGGGTGACAGTGCTGCTGGGCTGTGTAGCAGGAGGGGGGTGACAGTTCTGCTGGGCTGTGTAGCAGGAGGGGGGTGACAGTGCTACTGGGCTGTGTAGCAGGAGGGGGGTGACAGTGCTGCTGGGCTGTGTAGCAGGAGGGGGTGACAGTGCTGCTGGGCTGTGTAGCAGGAGGGGGTGACAGTGCTGCTGGGCTGTGTAGCAGGAGGGGGGGGGTGACAGTGCTGCTGGGCTGTGTAGCAGGAGGGGGGGGTGACAGTGCTGCTGGACTGTGTAGCAGGAGGGGGGTGACAGTGCTGCTGGGCTGTGTAGCAGGAGGGGGGTGACAGTGCTGCTGGGCTGTGTAGCAGGAGGGGGGGTGACAGTGCTACTGGGCTGTGTAGCAGGAGGGGGTGACAGTGCTGCTGGGCTGTGTAGTAAGGAGGGGGGTGACAGTACTGCTGGGCTGTGTAGCAGGAGGGGGGGTGACAGTGCTGCTGGGCTGTGTAGTAAGGAGGGGGGGAGACAGTGCTGCTGGGCTGTGTAGCAGGAGGGGTGTGTGACAGTGCTGCTGGGCTGTGTAGCAGGAGGGGGGTGACAGTGCTGCTGGGCTGTGTTGCAGGAGGGGGGGGTGACAGTGCTGCTGGGCTGTGTAGCAGGAGGGGGGTGACAGTGCTGCTGGGCTGTGTAGCAGGAGGGGGGTGACAGTGCTGCTGGGCTGTGTTGCAGGAGGGGGTGACAGTGCTGCTGGGCTGTGTAGCAGGAGGAGGGGTGACAGTGTTGCTGGGCTGTGTAGCAGGAGGGGGTGACAGTGCTGCTGGGCTGTGTAGCAGGAGGGGGTGGGGTGACAGTGCTGCTGGGCAGTGTAGCAGGAGAAGGCAAGGTGGTGACAGTGCTGCTGGGCTGTGTAGCAGGAGGAGGGGTGACAGTGCTGCTGGGCAGTGTAGCAGGAGGGGGTGACAGTGTTACTGGGCTGTGTAGCAGGAGGGGGGGTGACAGTGCTGCTGGGCTGTTTAGCATGAGGGGGTTTGACAGTGCTGCTGGGCTGTGTAGCAGGAGGGGGGTGACAGTGCTGCTGGGCTGTGTAGCAGGAGGGGGGTGACAGTTCTGCTGGGCTGTGTAGCAGGAGGGGGGTGACAGTGCTACTGGGCTGTGTAGCAGGAGGGGGGTGACAGTGCTGCTGGGCTGTGTAGCAGGAGGGGGTGACAGTGCTGCTGGGCTGTGTAGCAGGAGGGGGTGACAGTGCTGCTGGGCTGTGTAGCAGGAGGGGGGGGGGGGTGACAGTGCTGCTGGGCTGTGTAGCAGGAGGGGGGGTGACAGTGCTGCTGGACTGTGTAGCAGGAGGGGGGTGACAGTGCTGCTGGGCTGTGTAGCAGGAGGGGGGTGACAGTGCTGCTGGGCTGTGTAGCAGGAGGGGGGGTGACAGTGCTACTGGGCTGTGTAGCAGGAGGGGGTGACAGTGCTGCTGGGCTGTGTAGTAAGGAGGGGGGTGACAGTACTGCTGGGCTGTGTAGCAGGAGGGGGGGTGACAGTGCTGCTGGGCTGTGTAGCAGGAGGGGGATGACAGTGCTGCTGGGCTGTGTAGCAGGAGGGGGGTGACAGTGCTGCTGGGCTGTGTAGCAGGAGGGGGTGACAGTGGTGCTGGGCTGTGTAGCAGGAGGGGGGTGACAGTGCTGCTGGGCTGTGTAGCAGGAGGAGGGGTGACAGTGCTGCTGGGCTGTGTAGCAGGAGGGGGGTGACAGTTCTGCTGGGCTGTGTAGCAGGAGGGGGATGACATTGCTGCTGGGCTGTGTAGCAGGAGGAGGGGTGACAGTGCTGCTGGGCTGTGTAGCAGGAGGGGGGGTAACAGTGCTGCTGGCCTGTATAGCAGGAGGGGGGGTGACAGTGCTGCTGGGCTGTGTAGCAGGAGGGGGGATGACAGTGCTGCTTGGCTGTGTAGCAGGAGGAGGGGTGACAGCGCTGCTGGGCTGTGTAGCAGGAGGGGTGTGACAGTGCTGCTGGGCTGTGTAGCAGGAGGGGGGTGACAGTGCTGCTGGGCTGTGTAGCAGGAGGGGGGGTAACAGTGCTGCTGGCCTGTATAGCAGGAGGGGGGGTGACAGTGCTGCTGGCCTGTGTAGCAGGAGGAGGGGTGACAGTGCTGCTGGACTGTGTAGCAGGGGGGGGTGACAGTGCTGCTGGGCTGTGTAGCAGGAGGAGGGGTGACAGTGCTGCTGTGCTGTGTAGCAGGAGGAGGGATGACAGTGCTGCTGGGCTGTGTAGCAGGAGGGGGGTATCAGTGCTGCTGGCCTGTATAGCAGGAGGGGGTGACAGTGCTGCTGGCCTGTGTAGCAGGAAGGGGGGGGTGACATTGCTGCTTGGCTGTGTAGCAGGAGGAGGGGTGACAGTGTTGCTGGGCTGTGTAGCAGGAGGGGGTGACAGTGCTGCTGGGCTGTGTAGCAGGAGGGGGGGTGACAGTGCCCCTGGGCTGTGTAGCAGGAGGGGGTGGGGTGACAGTGCTGCTGGGCAGTGTAGCAGGAGAAGGCAAGGTGGTGACAGTGCTGCTGGGCTGTGTAGCAGGAGGAGGGGTGACAGTGCTGCTGGGCTGTGTAGCAGGAGGGGGTGACAGTGTTACTGGGCTGTGTAGCAGGAGGGGGGGTGACAGTGCTGCTGGGCTGTTTAGCATGAGGGGGTTTGACAGTGCTGCTGGGCTGTGTAGCAGGAGGGGGGTGACAGTGCTGCTGGGCTGTGTAGCAGGAGGGGGGGGTGACAGTTCTGCTGGGCTGTGTAGCAGGAGGGGGGTGACAGTGCTACTGGGCTGTGTAGCAGGAGGGGGGTGACAGTGCTGCTGGGCTGTGTAGCAGGAGGGGGGTGACAGTGCTGCTGGGCTGTGTAGCAGGAGGGGGTGACAGTGCTGCTGGGCTGTGTAGCAGGAGGGGGGGGGTGACAGTGCTGCTGGGCTGTGTAGCAGGAGGGGGGGGGGGGTGACAGTGCTGCTGGACTGTGTAGCAGGAGGGGGGTGACAGTGCTGCTGGGCTGTGTAGCACGAGGGGGGGTGACAGTGCTGCTGGGCTGTGTAGCAGGAGGGGGGGTGACAGTGCTACTGGGCTGTGTAGCAGGAGGGGGTGACAGTGCTGCTGGGCTGTGTAGTAAGGAGGGGGGGAGACAGTGCTGCTGGGCTGTGTAGTAAGGAGGGGGGGAGACAGTGCTGCTGGGCTGTGTAGCAGGAGGGGGGGTGACAGTGCTGCTGGGCTGTGTAGTAAGGAGGGGGGGAGACAGTGCTGCTGGGCTGTGTAGCAGGAGGGGGGGTGACAGTGCTGCTGGGCTGTGTAGCAGGAGGGGGGTGACAGTTGGGTGGGTTCTGCTAATCTTTCGTTCGCTATTCTGCTAAGCTAAGATACACTCCCAGAGGGCGGCGGCCTAGTGTGTGCAATGCTGCTAAAAGCAGCTAGCGAGCGAACAACTCGGAATGAGGGCCACTGTGCGATAAGCTCCATGAACGATACCCTCCCGTGCCTCCTGACATTGGGGGTCATTCCAACCCGTTTGCACGCAGCGGTTCTTCGCTGCGGTGCGAACAGGTCGGAACTGCGCATGCGCGTCATTGCCTGGCGACGTCCGTGCACAGCGAAAAAAGAAGATGCAGCACCGATCACATGAAGATTGACAGCAGAGAGGCGTTCCGGGGCGGATACTCACTGTTGGATGACGTTTTTGAGGAGTGCTCGTCCGAACGCAGGCGTGTCCAGCAAACAGAGAGCGGATGTCTGACGTCAAAGCCGGGAGGAACGTTGTACAGGGTAAGTACAGGGTAAGTAGCTCCAGCCTTACTCTTCAACTGCACAAAACTTTTTAGCCTAGCAGGGCTGCACAAGCGATCGCACCCTGCTAAGGTAAAATACACTCCCTCATAGGCGGAGATTAGTTGATCGCACCAGCAGCAAAAAGTTGCTAAGTGCAATCAAGTCGGAATGACCCCCATTGTGCGTACACATTGAGCGATATTGCAAACTACAGTATAACACTCAGTGATGTCACGCCGCGGCCGTCCTGTGCATGCATATTTGGCTGACATAGCCAAAATTGCATGTATGGGTTACAGAGGGGCCATTAACGCCCCCCTCGAACAGGCTGAAGTGATCGCAGCGGCTGAGTAAGTTCTGAGCTACTCAGAGACTCCCCAGAACTTTTTTGGACCGCTCGCTTGCAAAAGCATTCGCACACTTGCAAAGCTAAAATACACTCCCCTATAGGCATCGACTATCTGATCGCAGTGCTGCAAAAAGTAGCTAGAGAGTGATCAGGTCTGAATGACCCCCACTGTGCGATATTTTTGTCAATCTCGCTCAGAAGGGGAAAATGAAGAGTGTGTACGGACCTCTAGTGGTTGTGAAATACTGTTTATACTTTAGGTGCCTTTCCTTTTCTTATTCCCTTAGACTTCGTACAATGGGGGTCATTCCGAGTTGGTCGCTCGCTAGCTAGTTTTAGCAGCCGTGCACACGCTATGCCGCCGCCCTCTGGGAGTGTATTTTAGCTTAGCAGAAGTGTGAACGCATGTGCAGCCGATCTCTACATAAACAGTTTGTGCAGTTTCTGAGTAGCTCTGACCCTACTCAGCGCTTGCGATCACTTCAGCATATTCATGTCCGGATTTGACGTCATACACCCGCCCAGCGAACGCCCAGCCACGCCTGTGTTTTTTCAGACATGCTTGTGTTTTTGCAAACACTCCCTGTAATCGGTCAGTTGACACCCAGAAATGCCTCTTTCCTGTCAATCTTCTGGAGGACGCCAGTGCGAATGAAAACGTCGTTAGAACCTGTGCACAATCACAAAGGCCATTGTACCCGTACGTCATGCGTGCACATTGCGGTCCATACGCATGCGCAGAAATTATGATTTTTAGCCTGATCACTGCGCTGCGAACAAATGCAGCTATCGATCAACTCGGAATGAACCCCTATGACTGTTCAGAACCTGCCGCACTAGTACTGGGCTACTCCTATCAAGTCATTTCTGATTGATTTTATTCTTTACACCAGGACAGGAGCAGGGGTGAAGTGCGGTGGTATGTTGCTGGTACGCTGTACCACCAGCCCTGCTGTAGTCTCATTCCTTCCTTTATCTAATGAATGCCAGCCACCGCTTCCGAACATCCCAGCAGTGGCTTACAAGAATGCCTCCACCTAACTGGCTCCTGCGCACACACAACGGTGCAGGAGCCCCCCAGCTGCAGCAGCCGCTGCCTTCGTGTCACCACCATGACTCGCCGGTCATGGTGGTGAGGTGACCACCATGACTAGGTGGTGTGGTGGTGACTCATCGTGATTCAACGTAACGCTGCTGGTGAGAGAAGCTTGGAATAAGGGAGTTTGGTGGGTTCCATCGGGGGAGGGGAGATGTGACATGGAACAGGATTGTTTGGAGGGGGGGATGATGTGATATGGAGGAGGATTGTTTGGAGGGGGGATGAGACATGGAGGAGGATTGTTTGGAGGGGAGATGTGACATGGAGGAGGATTGTTTGGAGGGGGGATGTGACATGGAGGAGGATTGTTTGGAGGGGGGATGAGACATGGAGGAGGATTGTTTGGAGGGGAGATGAGACATGGAGGAGGATTGTTTGGAGGGGGGGATGATGTGATATGGAGGAGGATTGTTTGGAGAGGGAATGAGACATGGAGGAGGATTGTTTGGAGAGGGGATGAGACATGGAGGAGGATTGTTTGGAGGGGGGATGTGACATGGAGGAGGATTGTTTGGAGGGGGGATGTGACATGGAGGAGGATTGTTTGGAGGGGGGATGAGACATGGAGGAGGATTGTTTGGAGGGGGATGTGACATGGAGGAGGATTGTTTGGAGGGGGGGATGATGTGATATGGAGGAGGATTGTTTGGAGGGGAGATGTGACATGGAGGATTGTTTGGAGGGGGGGATGATGTGACATGGAGGAGGATTGTTTGGAGGGGAGATGTGACATGGAGGAGGATTGTTTGGAGGGGGATGTGACATGGAGGAGGATTGTTTGGAGGGGGGGATGATGTGATATGGAGGAGGATTGTTTGGAGGGGAGATGTGACATGGAGGATTGTTTGGAGGGGGGGATGATGTGACATGGAGGAGGATTGTTTGGAGGGGAGATGTGACATGGAGGAGGATTGTTTGGAGGGGGATGTGACATGGAGGAGGATTGTTTGGAGAGGGGATGAGACATGGAGGAGGATTGTTTGGAGGGGGGATATGACACGGAGGAGGATTGTTTGGAGGGGGGATGAGACATGGAGGAGGATTGTTTGGAGAGGGGATGAGACATGTAGGAGGATTGTTTGGAGGGGGGATGAGACATGGAAGAGGATTGTTTGGAGGGGGGGATGATGAGACATGGAGGAGGATTGTTTGGAGGGGGGATGTGACATGGTAGAGGATTGTTTGGAGGGGGGGATGATGAGACATGGAGGAGGATTGTTTGGAGGGGGGGATGATGTGACATGGAGGAGGATTGTTTGGAGGGGAGATGTGACATGGAGGAGGATTGTTTGGAGGGGGGATATGACACGGAGGAGGATTGTTTGGAGGGGGGATGAGACATGGAGGAGGATTGTTTGGAGAGGGGATGAGACATGGAGAAGGATTGTTTGGAGGGGGGATGAGACATGGAGAAGGATTGTTTGGAGAAGGGATGAGACACGGAGGAGGATTATTTGGAGAGGGGATGATGTGACATGGAGGAGGATTTATTGCAGAGGGGATGAGACATGGAGGAGGATTATTTGGAGGGGGATGTGACATGGAGGAGGATTGTTTGGAGGGGGGATGAGACATGGAGGAGGCTTGTTTGGAGGGTGCATGTGACATGGAGGAGCATTGTTTGGATGGGGGATATAGAAACATAGAAACATAGAATTTGTCGGCAGATAAGAACCACTTGGCCCATCTAGTCTGCCCCTTATTTTTTTTTATTTTTTTTATATTATTTTTTAACACTAACCTTATTTGATCCTTATTTCTTTGTAAGGATATCCTTATGTCTATCCCATGCATGTTTACATTGCTCTACTGTCTTAGCCTCTACCACCTCTGATGGGAGGCTATTCCACTTGTCCACTACCCTTTCTGTGAAATAATTTTTCCGCAAATTTCCCCTGAACCTCCCCCCCTCCAGTCTCAGTGCATGTCCTCGTGTCCTATTGCTTCTCTTCATTTGGAGAATGTTTCCCTCCTGGACTTTGTTAAAACCCTTCATATATTTGAAAGTTTCTATCATGTCCCCCCTTTCCCTTCTCTGCTCCAAACTATACATATTGAGATTTCTTAGTCTTTCTGGGTATGTTTTGTGATGTAGGCCATGCACCATTTTAGTTGCCTTCCTTTGTACAGTTTCTAATGTATTAATATCCTTTTGAAGATATGGCCTCCAGAACTGAATACAGTATTCTAGATGAGGCCGTACCAATGACCTATACAGTGGCATTATTACTTCTTTCTTTCTGCTGCTGATTCCCCTCCCAATGCAGCCAAGCATCTGACTAGCCTTCCTCATTGCCTTGTTACATTGCTTACCTGCTTTTAAGTCATCTGAAATAGTGACTCCTAGATCCCTTTCCTCCTCAGTAGTTTCCAGTATAGTGCCATTAATACTATATTTATCCTTTATGTCACCTGAAATAGTGACTCCTAGATCCCTTTCCTCATCAGTAGTTTCCAGTATAGTGCCATTAATACTGTATTTAGCTTTAGGATTTTTGAGACCCAAGTGCATGATTTTGCATTTTTTGGCATTAAACTGTAATTGCCAGACTCTTGACCATTCCTCTAGTCTACCTAGATCCTCAATCATTTGTTTTACCCCACCTGGTGTGTCTACCCTGTTGCATACCTTTGTGTCATCTGCAAAAAGGCATACTTTCCCTTTAATGCCATTTGCAATGTCACCAATAAAGATATTAAAAAGCACTGGTCCAAGTACAGATCCCTGGGGTACTCCACTGGTAACATTTCCCTCCTGTGAATGCACTCCATTTACCACAACTCTCTGTTTTCTATCCTTCAACCAAGATCTTATCCATTCAATAATCCTAATATCCAATCCCAAACTTTCAAGTTTATTTAGCAATCTGCGATGTGGAACTGTGTCAAAAGCCTTACTAAAGTCTAGATAAGCTATATCCATGGCTCCACCTTTATCCATCACTTTAGTCACACAATCAAAAAAGTCAATAAGATTTGTTTGACATGATCTCCCCCCAGTGAATCCATGCTGTTTGGGATCCAGTAAATTGCCGGATTTGAGATAATCTACAACCCTTTCTTTTAAGAGTGTTTCCATCAATTTCCCTACTACTGATGTAAGACTCACTGGTCTGTAGTTGTTTGCCTCTTCCTTGCTTCCACTTTTGTGCAGTGGGACTACGTTTGCTCTTTTCCAGTCCCCTGGAATTTCTCCTGTAGCTAATGACTGGTTGAATAATTCTGTCAATGGTGCTACCAGCACCTCTTTAAGTTCTTTTAATATCCTTGGATGTATCCCATCTGGCCCCATAGATTTGTCCACTTTCAGCTTTGAGAGTTCTGTTAGGACCTTCTCCTCTGTAAATGTACTTGTTTCATTTTCCTGAATATCCCTGCAACTTAACTGTGGCCCCTTCCCCTCTCTTTCAGTAGTAAATACTGAGCAAAAATAATCATTAAGATGATCTGCTATTAAATTGTCTCCTTCAACAAGACTCCCAGTGTCCGTCTTTAGTTTTATAATTCCGCCTTTTGTTTTTCTCTTTTCGCTTATATACCTAAAAAAAGTTTTGCCTCCTTTACCCACTGACTGGGCCATTTTCTCCTCAGCTTGTGCCTTTGCACATCTGATTACCTTCTTTGTCTCCTTCTGTCTAACAAGATATATCTTTTTGTCTTCATTATTTTTTGTCTGCTTATATTTCCTAAAAGCCATCTTTTTTGCTCTCACAATATTTGCTACTTCTTTTGCAAACCACACTGGCTTCCTTTTCCTTGTGTTTTTCCTAACAGTTTTGATACAAAGGTCTGTTGCCTTCAATATTGCACATTTGAATGTTTCACACCTCTCCTGCGCTGTTTCCAAGTTCCTCCACTCTGCCAAAGAATCGCTTACACATTTTCCCATCCCTACAAAATCAGCCTTCCTAAAATCCAACACCTTTGTTTTTGTATGGGACGAGTCAGTCTCTGTCTTAATGCTGAACCATACTGCTTGATGATCACTGGATCCCAGGTTTTCACCCACTTTTACGTCCGATAATCTGTCTCCATTTGTAAGTATTAAGTCTAATATTGCGTCTTTCCGAGTGGGCTCCCTCACCAATTGGTGGAGGGATGCTCCCTGAAGGGAATTTAAAATGTTCCTACTTCTAGTGGAACTAGCAACAGACACCTCCCAGTTTACATCAGGAAGATTAAAGTCTCCCATGATTATTACCTCTCCTTTTAATGCCATTTTAGTTATGTCCTGCAATAGGTTCTTGTCAAGTTCCTCTTCCTGACCTGGTGGCCTGTATATCACGCCAATACGAATAATCAACTTTTCCCCTGTTTCTATGGTCACCCAAAGGGCCTCAGTTTTTTCTTCAATACTTTGTATTAATGTAGTATTTATGGCATTTTTTACATACATTGCTACCCCTCCTCCGATTTTTCCAATTCTGTCCTTCCTAAATAAAGTATATCCCGGTATAGCTATGTCCCAGTCATGATTTTCATTGTACCATGACTCTGTAATTGCCACAATGTCTAGATCATCCCTTGTCATTATTGCAGTTAGTTCTGGGATTTTATTTCCTAAGCTCCTAGCATTTGCACACATAGCTTTTAGAGTTTTGTTTGTGCTTTTTCTGTTCCTAGCTATGTTCTTCTCTCTGCCTATTTTTATTTGGTTTTGATCTGAATTATCTTCTGTTGCTGTGGATATGCTTCCTATTCCTTTTGCCTGCAGAAACAATACCTCTGTGTTGGGGGAGCAGATTTCTTTATTCCTATTTGGTTCACGGAGGAGGATTGTTTGGAGAGGGGATGAGACATGGAGGAGGATTGTTTGGAGAGGGGATGAGACATGGAGGAGGATTGTTTGGAGAGGGGATGATGTGACATGGAGGAGGATTGTTTGGAGGGGGGATGAGACATGGAGGAGGATTGTTTGGAGGGGGGATGTGACATGGAGGATGATTGTTTGGATGGGGGATGTGACACGGAGGAGGATTGTTTGGAGAGGGGATGAGACATGGAGGAGGATTGTTTGGAGGGGGGATGTGACATGGAGGAGGATTGTTTGGATGGGGATATGACACGGAGGAGGATTGTTTGGAGAGGGGATGAGACATGGAGGAGGATTGTTTGGAGAGGGGATGAGACATGGAGGAGGATTGTTTGGAGGGGAGATGAGACATGGAGGAGGATTGTTTGGAGAGGGGATGATGTGACATGGAGGAGGATTGTTTGGGGGGGGGATGAGACATGGAGGAGGATTGTTTGGAGAGGGGATGATGTGACATGGAGGAGGATTGTTTGGATGGGGGATATGACACGGAGGAGGATTGTTTGGAGAGGGGATGAGACACGGAGGATTGTTTGGATGGGGGATATGACACGGAGGAGGATTGTTTGGAGAGGGGATGAGACATGGAGGAGGATTGTTTGGAGAGGGGATGAGACATGGAGGAGGATTGTTTGGAGAGGGGATGATGTGACATGGAGGAGGATTGTTTGGAGAGGGGATGAGACATGGAGGAGGATTGTTTGGAGGGGGGATGAGACATGGAGGAGGATTGTTTGGAGGGGGGATGTGACATGGAGGAGGATTGTTTGGATGGGGGACATGACACGGAGGAGGATTGTTTGGAGAGGGGATGAGACATGGAGGAGGATTGTTTGGAGAGGGGATGATGTGACATGGAGGAGGATTGTTTGGAGGGGGGATGAGACATGGAGGAGGATTGTTTGGAGGGGGGATGAGACATGGAGGATTGTTTGGAGGGGGGATGAGACATGGAGGAGGATTGTTTGGAGAGGGGATGAGTCATGGAGGAGGATTGTTTGGAGAGGGGATGAGACATGGAGGAGGATTGTTTGGAGAGGGGATGATGTGACATGGAGGAGGATTGTTTGGAGAGGGGATGAGTCATGGAGGAGGATTGTTTGGAGAGGGGATGAGACATGGAGGAAGATTGTTTGGAGAGGGGATGATGTGACATGGAGGAGGATTGTTTGGAGAAGGGATGATGTGACATGGAGGAGGATTGTTTGGAGAAGGGATGATGTGACATGGAGGAGGATTGTTTGGAGGGGGGATGTGACATGGAGGAGGATTGTTTGGAGGGGGGATGTGACATGGAGGAGGATTGTTTGGAGAGGGGATGATGTGACATGGAGGAGGATTGTTTGGAGGGGGGATGTGACATGGAGGAGGATTGTTTGGAGGGGGGATGTGACATGGAGGAGGATTGTTTGGAGGGGGGATGTGACATGAAGGAGGATTGTTTGGAGAGGGGATGATGTGACATGGAGGAGGATTGTTTGGAGGGGGGATGTGACATGGAGGAGGATTGTTTGGAGGGGGGATGTGACATGGAGGAGGATTGTTTGGAGGGGGGATGAGACATGGAGGAGGAGTGTTTGGAGAAGGGATGAGACATGGAGAAGGATTGTTTGGAGAGGGGATGATGTGACATGGAGGAGGATTGTTTGGAGAGGGGATGAGACATGGAAGAGGATTGTTTGGAGGGGGGGGGTGATGTGATATGGAGGAGGATTGTTTGGAGAGGGGATGAGACATGGAGGAGGATTGTTTGGAGAGGGGATGAGACATGGAGGAGGATTGTTTGGATGGGGGATATGACATGGAGGAGGATTGTTTGGAGAGGGGATGAGACATGGAGGAGGATTGCTTGGAGAAGGGATGTGACATGGAGGAGGATTGTTTGGAGGGGGGATGTGACATGGAGGAGGATTGTTTGGAGAGGGGATGAGACATGGAGGAGGATTGCTTGGAGAAGGGATGATGTGACATGGAGGAGGATTGTTTGGAGAAGGGATGAGACATGGAAGAGGATTGTTTGGAGGGGGGGAGGATGTGATTAGGAGGAGGATTGTTTGGAGGGGGGATGTGACATGGAGGAGGATTATTTGGAGGGGGGATGTGACATGGAGGAGGATTGTTTGGAGGGGGGATGAGACACGGAGGAGGATTGTTTGGAGAGGGAATGAGACATGGAGGAGGATTGTTTGGAGAGGGAATGAGACACGGAGGAGGATTGTTTGGAGGGGGGATGATGTGACATGGAGGAGGATTGTTTGGAGGGGGAAGAGACATGGAGGAGGATTGTTTGGAGGGGGGATGTGACATGGAGGAGGATTGTTTGGAGGGGGGATGAGACACGGAGGAGGATTGTTTGGAGAGGGAATGAGACATGGAGGAGGATTGTTTGGAGAGGGAATGAGACACGGAGGAGGATTGTTTGGAGGGGGGATGATGTGACATGGAGGAGGATTGTTTGGAGGGGGAAGAGACATGGAGGAGGATTGTTTGGAGGGGGGATGATGAGACATGGAGGAGGATTGTTTGGAGAGGGGATGAGACATGGAGGAGGATTGTTTGGAGGGGGGATGATGTGACATGGAGGAGAATTGTTTGTAGAGGGAATGAGACATGGAGGAGGATTTATTGGAGGGGGATGTGACATGGAGGAGGATTATTTGGAGAGGGATGTGACATGGAGGAGGATTGTTTGGAGCGGGTATTTGGAGGGGGGATGTGACATGGAGGAGGATTGTTTGGAGGGGGATGTGACATGGAGGAGGATTTATAGCAGAGGGGATGAGACATGGAGGAGGATTATTTGTAGGGGGATGTGACATGGAGGAGGATTGTTTGGAGAAGGGATGAGACATTGAGGAGGATTGTTTGGAGAGGGGATGAGACATGGAGGAGGATTGTTTGGAGGGGGGATGATGTGACATGGAGGAGGATTGTTTGGAGAGGGAATGAGACATGGAGGAGGATTGTTTGGAGAGGGGATGAGACATGGAGGAGGATTGTTTGGAGAGGGGATGAGACATGGAGGAGGATTGTTTGGAGGGGGGATGATGTGACATGGAGGAGGATTGTTTGGAGAGGGAATGAGACATGGAGGAGGATTGTTTGGAGAGGGGATGAGACATGGAGGAGTATTGTTTGGAGAGGGGATGATGTGACATGGAGGAGGATTGTTTGGAGGGGGGATGATGAGACATGGAGGAGGATTATTTGGAGAGGGAATGAGACATGGAGGAGGATTATTTGGAGGGGGGATGTGACATGGAGGAGGATTATTTGGAGGGGGTATTTGGAGGGATGTGACATGGAGGAGGATTGTTTGGAGGGGGGATGTGACATGGAGGAGGATTTATTTCAGAGGGGATGAGACATGGAGGAGGATTATTTGGAGGGGGATGTGACATGGAGGAGGATTGTTTGGAGGGGGGATGAGACATGGAGGAGGATTGTTTGGAGGGGGGATGAGACATGGAGGAGGATTGTTTGGAGAGGGGATGAGACATGGAGGAGGATTATTTGGAGGGGGATGTGACATGGAGGAGGATTGTTTGGAGGGGGGATGTGACATGGAGGAGGATTGTTTGGAGGGGGAGGAGACATGGAGGAGGATTGTTTGAAGGGGGGATGAGATATGGAGGAGGATTGTTTGGAGGGGGGATGTGACATGGAGGAGGATTCTTTGGAGAGGGGATGAAACATGGAGGAGGATTATTTGGAGGGGGATGTGACATGGAGGAGGATTTATTGCGGAGGGGATGAGACATGGAGGAGGATTGTTTGGAGGGGGGATGTGACATGGAGGAGGATTGTTTGGAGGGGGGATGTGACATGGAGGAGGATTTATTGCAGAGGGGATGAGACATGGAGGAGGATTATTTGGAGGGGGATGTGACATGGAGGAGGATTGTTTGGAGGGGGAGGAGACATGGAGGAGGATTGTTTGGAGGGGGGATGAGATATGGAGGAGGATTGTTTGGAGGGGGGATGTGACATGGAGGAGGATTTATTGCAGAGGGGATGAGACATGGAGGAGGATTTATTGCAGAGGGGATGAGACATGGAGGAGGATTATTTGGAGGGGGGTGTGACATGGAGGAGGATTGTTTGGAGGGGGGATGAGACATGGAGGAGGATTGTTTGGAGAGGGGATGAGACATGGAGGAGGATTGTTTGGAGGGGGAGGAGACATGGAGGAGGATTGTTTGGAGGGGGGATGATGAGACATGGAGGAGGATTGTTTGGAGGGGGAGGAGACATGGAGGAGGATTGTTTGGAGGGGGGATGATGTGACATGGAGGAGGATTGTTTGGAGGGGGGATGATGTGACATGGAGGAGGATTGTTTGGAGGGGGAGGAGACATGGAGGAGGATTGTTTGGAGGGGGGGATGATGTGACATGGAGGAGGATTGTTTGGAGGGGGATGAGACATGGAGGAGGATTGTTTGGAGGGGGGATGTGACATGGAGGAGGATTGTTTGGAGGAGGGATGTGACATGGAGGAGGATTGTTTGGAGGGGGGATGTGACATGGAGGAGGATTGTTTGGAGGGGGAGGAGACATGGAGGAGGATTGTTTGGAGGGGGAGGAGACATGGAGGAGGATTGTTTGGAGGGGGGGATGATGTGACATGGAGGAGGAATTTGTTATTTAGCCACTCCCCTAGTGTTGTGTGGCCATGCACCCTCAAGATGCGTGGCCACACCCATTTTTGCCGTGCTTCTACTGCGCGCACTATCAAAAATTCTACTTGAACCACTGGACAGGAGTAAAGCTATAATCGCCTCCTCATTGAGTGACTGTACAACGTGGAAATGAGGAGTTGTTACCTGTACCATGCAGTTTTATTAAATGGCTGGAGATTTATGTTGACACCAGCAAAATAATGTCTTTTTGGCACTTGTTATATTTTGGATGCAGCTGACGGGCACACGTCACAACCATTCATTAGAATAATTCTCCTTACTCCCCACTGCCCTACCCCCGCCACTGAGAGGACCGGGCGTATATATACACTGTCACACAGATGGAAAAAAAGGTGAGGGTACACGAATAGCTACTTACGCACGCTATAGATCATATAGTGATAAGTAACTATTCTGTATCACTCGCCTACATGAATAGACTCCAATGTACAGCATAATGGTCCATAGGAGAAAACATGCATGTACATTTTATCCTCACCTATGTACTGGAAGAGTACACATATGTGCTTGTAATGCTTACCTGTGTGCTGGAAGAGAACACGTATGTCCTTGTAATGCTTACCTGTGTGCTGGAAGAGAACATGTATGTCCTTGTAATGCTTACCTGTGTGCTGGAAGAGAACACGTATGTCCTTGTAATGCTTACCTGTGTGCTGGAAGAGAACATGTATGTCCTTGTAATGCTTACCTGTGTGCTGGAAGAGAACACGTATGTGCTTGTAATGCTTACCTGTGTGCTGGAAGAGAACACGTATGTGCTTGTAATGCTTACCTGTGTGCTGGAAGAGAACACGTATGTCCTTGTAATGCTTACCTGTGTGCTGGAAGAGAACACGTATGTGCTTGTAATGCTTACCTGTGTGCTGGAAGAGAACATGTATGTGCTTGTAATGCTTACCTGTGTGCTGGAAGAGAACACGTATGTCCTTGTAATGCTTACCTGTGTGCTTACCTGTGTGCTGGAAGAGAACACGTATGTGCTTGTAATGCTTACCTGTGTGCTGGAAGAGAACAGGTATGTGCTTGTAATGCTTACCTGTGTGCTGGAAGAGAACACGTATGTGCTTGTAATGCTTACCTGTGTGCTGGAAGAGAACACGTATGTCCTTGTAATGCTTACCTGTGTGCTTACCTGTGTGCTGGAAGAGAACACGTATGTGCTTGTAATGCTTACCTGTGTGCTGGAAGAGAACACGTATGTGCTTGTAATGCTTACCTGTGTGCTGGAAGAGAACATGTATGTGCTTGTAATGCTTACCTGTGTGCTGGAAGAGAACATGTATGTGCTTGTAATGCTTACCTGTGTGCTGGAAGAGAACACGTATGTCCTTGTAATGCTTACCTGTGTGCTTACCTGTGTGCTGGAAGAGAACACATATGTGCTTGTAATGCTTACCTGTGTGCTGGAAGAGAACACATATGTGCTTGTAATGCTTACCTGTGTGCTGGAAGAGAACACGTATGTGCTTGTAATGCTTACCTGTGTGCTGGAAGAGAACACGTATGTATTTGTAATGCTTACCTGTGTGCTTACCTGTGTGCTGAAAGAGAACACGTATGTGCTTGTAATGCTTACCTGTGTGCTGGAAGAGAACACGTATGTCCTTGTAATGCTTACCTGTGTGCTTACCTGTGTGCTGGAAGAGAACACGTATGTGCTTGTAATGCTTACCTGTGTGCTGGAAGAGAACACGTATGTCCTTGTAATGCTTACCTGTGTGCTGGAAGAGAACACGTATGTCCTTGTAATGCTTACCTGTGTGCTGGAAGAGAACATGTATGTGCTTGTAATGCTTACCTGTGTGCTGGAAGAGAACACGTATGTCCTTGTAATGCTTACCTGTGTGCTGGAAGAGAACACGTATGTCCTTGTAATGCTTACCTGTGTGCTGGAAGAGAACACGTATGCCGCCAGTGGACTCTCTCTTTGGGTAATGAAGTCGATTGCCTCATCTTCATTAGAAACTGTGAGTATGGGAAGAATCGGACCAAAGATCTCTTCTTGCATCACTGGGTCTGAGGTGTCCACATCAACAAGGACAGTGGGAGCTGCAAAAAATGGGGATCAAGGTGAGAACAGAGGTCACAATGCAGTCCAGAGTTTGGACCTGGTGAGTAATTCCATCTTACTTGGCTTTACCCAATAGAAGCCAATCGGATCCCTCCCAGCACCCCCACAGCAACGTGCGTCATTCTGCACATGCCAATCGGATCCAAAATGTGCCTGACCTATCAGACTTCAAGAGAAAGGTATCCTTACCCTTGGTCAATGATATAATAACCTACAGTACTGTAAGTGTGTGTGATCTCTATGATTTTGTCTGTAACCTATAAATTAACCTGCACTGACCTTGGGCAAGTGGAATTGGGATTGTTATTTTTTTCATGACAGATTTTTGCAGTCAAGAGTTGTGTTTATTTTTCTGTGCATATTGTGCAAGCGGATTCCACTTGCCAGGTGGAAGAGGTGGAGTAAGCGTGGTCCCAGCATTGATATTACACCAGTCCGCAGAAAGCACGCCCGGGAAGCGAGGGAATATGTGGTTGTGCAGTGGGGTTATGGATGCCAGGTGGAAGAGGTGGAGTAAGCATGGTCCCAGCACTGATGTTACACCAGTCCGCAGAAAGCATGCCCGGGAAGCGAGGGAATATGTGGTTGTGCAGTGGGGTTATGGATGCCAGGTGGAAGAGGTGGAGTAAGCATGGTCCCAGCATTGATATTACACCAGTCCGCAGAAAGCACGCCCGGGAAGCGAGGGAACATGTGGTTGTGCAGTGGGGTTATGGATGCCAGGTGGAAGAGGTGGAGTAAGCATGGTCCCAGCATTGATATTACACCAGTCCGCAGAAAGCACGCCCGGGAAGCGAGGGAATATGTGGTTGTGCAGTGGGGTTATGGATGCCAGGTGGAAGAGGTGGAGTAAGCATGGTCCCAGCACTGATGTTATAACAGTCCGCAGAAAGCACGCCCGGGAAGCGAGGGAATATGTGGTTGTGCAGTGGGGTTATGGATGCCAGGTGGTAGAGGTGGAGTAAGCATGGTCCCAGCACTGATGTTATAACAGTCCGCAGAAAGCACGCCCGGGAAGCGAGGGAATATGTGGTTGTGCAGTGGGATTATGGATGCCAGGTGGAAGAGGTGGAGTAAGCATGGTACCAGCACTGATGTTATAACAGTCCGCAGAAAGCACGCCCGGGAAGCGAGGGAATATGTGGTTGTGCAGTGGGGTTATGGATGCCAGGTGGAAGAGGTGGAGTAAGCATGGTCCCAGCACTGATGTTACACCAGTCCGCAGAAAGCACGCCCGGGAAGTGAGGGAATATGTGGTTGTGCAGTGGGGTTATGGATGCCAGGTGGAAGAGGTGGAGTAAGCATGGTCCCAGCACTGATGTTACACCAGTCCGCAGAAAGCACGCCCGGGAAGCGAGGGAATATGTGGTTGTGCAGTGGGGTTATGGATGTCAGGTGGAAGAGATGGAATAAGCATGGTCCCAGCATTGATGTTACACCAGTCCGCAGAAAGCACGCCCGGGAAGCGAGGGAATATGTGGTTGTGCAGTGGGGTTATGGATGCCAGGTGGAAGAGGTGGAGTAAGCATGGTCCCAGCACTGATGTTATAACAGTCCGCAGAAAGCACGCCCGGGAAGCGAGGGAATATGTGGTTGTGCAGTGGGGTTATGGATGCCAGGTGGAAGAGGTGGAGTAAGCATGGTCCCAGCACTGATGTTATAACAGCCCGCAGAAAGCACGCCCGGGAAGCGAGGGAACATGTGGTTGTGCAGTGGGGTTATGGATGCCAGGTGGAAGAGGTGGAGTAAGCATGGTCCCAGCACTGATGTTACACCAGTCCGCAGAAAGCACGCCCGGGAAGCGAGGGAATATGTGGTTGTGCAGTGGGATTATGGATGTCAGGTGGAAGAGATGGAATAAGCATGGTCCCAGCACTGATGTTACACCAGTCCGCAGAAAGCACGCCCGGGAAGCGAGGGAATATGTGGTTGTGCAGTGGGGTTATGGATGCCAGGTGGAAGAGATGGAGTAAGCATGGTCCCAGCACTGATGTTATAACAGTCCGCAGAAAGCACGCCCGGGAAGCGAGGGAACATGTGGTTGTGCAGTGGGGTTATGGATGCCAGGTGGAAGAGGTGGAGTAAGCATGGTCCCAGCACTGATGTTATAACAGTCCGCAGAAAGCACGCCCGGGAAGCGAGGGAACATGTGGTTGTGCAGTGGGGTTATGAATGCCAGGTGGAAGAGATGGAGTAAGCATGGTCCCAGCACTGATGTTATAACAGTCCGCAGAAAGCACGCCCGGGAAGCGAGGGAATATGTGGTTGTGCAGTGGGGTTATGGATGCCAGGTGGAAGAGGTGGAGTAAGCATGGTCCCAGCACTGATGTTATAACAGTCCGCAGAAAGCACGCCCGGGAAGCGAGGGAATATGTGGTTGTGCAGTGGGGTTATGGATGCCAGGTGGAAGAGGTGGAGTAAGCATGGTCCCAGCACTGATGTTACACCAGTCCGCAGAAAGCACGCCCGGGAAGCGAGGGAATATGTGGTTGTGCAGTGGGGTTATGGATGCCAGGTGGAAGAGGTGGAGTAAGCATGGTCCCAGCACTGATGTTACACCAGTCCGCAGAAAGCACGCCCGGGAAGCGAGGGAATATGTGGTTGTGCAGTGGGGTTATGGATGCCAGGTGGAAGAGATGGAGTAAGCATGGTCCCAGCACTGATGTTATAACAGTCCGCAGAAAGCACGCCCGGGAAGCGAGGGAACATGTGGTTGTGCAGTGGGGTTATAGATGCCAGGTGGAAGAGGTGGAGTAAGCATGGTCCCAGCACTGATGTTACACCAGTCCGCAGAAAGCACGCCCGGGAAGCGAGGGAATATGTGGTTGTGCAGTGGGGTTATGGATGCCAGGTGGAAGAGATGGAGTAAGCATGGTCCCAGCACTGATGTTACACCAGTCCGCAGAAAGCACGCCCGGGAAGCGAGGGAACATGTGGTTGTGCAGTGGGGTTATGGATGCCAGGTGGAAGAGGTGGAGTAAGCATGGTCCCATCACTGATGTTACACCAGTCCGCAGGAAGCACGCCCGGGAAGCGAGGGAATATGTGGTTGTGCAGTGGGGTTATGGATGCCAGGTGGTAGAGGTGGAGTAAGCATGGTCCCAGCACTGATGTTACACCAGTCCGCAGGAAGCACGCCCGGGAAGCGAGGGAATATGTGGTTGTGCAGTGGGGTTATGGATGCCAGGTGGAAGAGGTAGAGTAAGCATGGTCCCAGCACTGATGTTATAACAGTCCGCAGAAAGCACGCCCGGGAAGCGAGGGAACATGTGGTTGTGCAGTGGGGTTATAGATGCCAGGTGGAAGAGGTGGAGTAAGCATGGTCCCAGCACTGATGTTATAACAGTCCGCAGAAAGCACGCCCGGGAAGCGAGGGAACATGTGGTTGTGCAGTGGGGTTATGGATGCCAGGTGGAAGAGATGGAGTAAGCATGGTCCCAGCACTGATGTTATAACAGTCCGCAGAAAGCACGCCCGGGAAGCGAGGGAACATGTGGTTGTGCAGTGGGGTTATGGATGCCAGGTGGAAGAGGTGGAGTCAGCATGGTCCCAGCACTGATGTTACATTAGTCCGCAGAAAGCACGCCCGGGAAGCGAGGGAATATGTGGTTGTGCAGTGGGGTTATGAATGCCAGGTGGAAGAGGTGGAGTAAGCATGGTCCCAGCACTGATGTTATAACAGTCCGCAGAAAGCACGCCCGGGAAGCGAGGGAACATGTGGTTGTGCAGTGGGGTTATGGATGCCAGGTGGAAGAGATGGAGTAAGCATGGTCCCAGCACTGATGTTATAACAGTCCGCAGAAAGCACGCCCGGGAAGCGAGGGAACATGTGGTTGTGCAGTGGGGTTATGGATGCCAGGTGGAAGAGGTGGAGTAAGCATGGTCCCAGCACTGATGTTACACCAGTCCGCAGAAAGCACGCCCGGGAAGTGAGGGAACATGTGGTTGTGCAGTGGGGTTATGGATGCCAGGTAGAAGAGGTGGAGTAAGCATGGTCCCAGCACTGATGTTACACCAGTCCGCAGAAAGCACGCCCGGGAAGCGAGGGAATATGTGGTTGTGCAGTGGGGTTATGGATGCCAGGTGGTAGAGGTGGAGTAAGCATGGTCCCAGCACTGATGTTATAACAGTCCGCAGAAAGCACGCCCGGGAAGCGAGGGAATATGTGGTTGTGCAGTGGGGTTATGGATGCCAGGTGGAAGAGGTGGAGTCAGCATGGTCCCAGCACTGATGTTACATTAGTCCGCAGAAAGCACGCCCGGGAAGCGAGGGAATATGTGGTTGTGCAGTGGGGTTATGAATGCCAGGTGGAAGAGGTGGAGTAAGCATGGTCCCAGCACTGATGTTACACCAGTCCGCAGAAAGCACGCCCGGGAAGCGAGGGAATATGTGGTTGTGCAGTGGGGTTATGGATGTCAGGTGGAAGAGGTGGAGTAAGCATGGTCCCAGCACTGATGTTATAACAGCCCGCAGAAAGCACGCCCGGGAAGCGAGGGAACATGTGGTTGTGCAGTGGGGTTATGGATGCCAGGTGGTAGAGGTGGAGTAAGCATGGTCCCAGCACTGATGTTATAACAGTCCGCAGAAAGCACGCCCGGGAAGCGAGGGAATATGTGGTTGTGCAGTGGGGTTATGGATGCCAGGAGGAAGAGATGGAGTAAGCATGGTCCCAGCACTGATGTTACACCAGTCCGCAGAAAGCACGCCCGGGAAGCGAGGGAATATGTGGTTGTGCAGTGGGGTTATGGATGCCAGGTGGAAGAGGTGGAGTAAGCATGGTCCCAGCACTGATGTTATAACAGTCCGCAGAAAGCACGCCCGGGAAGCGAGGGAATATGTGGTTGTGCAGTGGGGTTATGGATGCCAGGTGGTAGAGATGGAGTAAGCATGGTCCCAGCACTGATGTTACATTAGTCCGCAGAAAGCACGCCCGGGAAGCGAGGGAATATGTGGTTGTGCAGTGGGGTTATGGATGCCAGGTGGAAGAGGTGGAGTAAGCATGGTCCCAGCACTGATGTTACACCAGTCCGCAGAAAGCACGCCCGGGAAGCGAGGGAATATGTGGTTGTGCAGTGGGGTTATGGATGCCAGGTGGAAGAGGTGGAGTAAGCATGGTCCCAGCACTGATGTTACACCAGTCCGCAGAAAGCACGCCCGGGAAGCGAGGGAATATGTGGTTGTGCAGTGGGGTTATGGATGTCAGGTGGAAGAGGTGGAGTAAGCATGGTCCCAGCACTGATGTTATAACAGCCCGCAGAAAGCACGCCCGGGAAGCGAGGGAACATGTGGTTGTGCAGTGGGGTTATGGATGCCAGGTGGTAGAGGTGGAGTAAGCATGGTCCCAGCACTGATGTTATAACAGTCCGCAGAAAGCACGCCCGGGAAGCGAGGGAATATGTGGTTGTGCAGTGGGGTTATGGATGCCAGGAGGAAGAGATGGAGTAAGCATGGTCCCAGCACTGATGTTACACCAGTCCGCAGAAAGCACGCCCGGGAAGCGAGGGAATATGTGGTTGTGCAGTGGGGTTATGGATGCCAGGTGGAAGAGGTGGAGTAAGCATGGTCCCAGCACTGATGTTATAACAGTCCGCAGAAAGCACGCCCGGGAAGCGAGGGAATATGTGGTTGTGCAGTGGGGTTATGGATGCCAGGTGGTAGAGATGGAGTAAGCATGGTCCCAGCACTGATGTTACATTAGTCCGCAGAAAGCACGCCCGGGAAGCGAGGGAATATGTGGTTGTGCAGTGGGGTTATGGACGCCAGGTGGAAGAGGTGGAGTAAGCATGGTCCCAGCACTGATGTTACACCAGTCCGCAGAAAGCACGCCCGGGAAGCGAGGGAATATGTGGTTGTGCAGTGGGGTTATGGATGCCAGGTGGAAGAGGTGGAGTAAGCATGGTCCCAGCACTGATGTTACACCAGTCCGCAGAAAGCACGCCCGGGAAGTGAGGGAATATGTGGTTGTGCAGTGGGGTTATGGATGCCAGGTGGAAGAGGTGGAGTAAGCATGGTCCCAGCACTGATGTTACACCAGTCCGCAGAAAGCACGCCCGGGAAGCGAGGGAATATGTGGTTGTGCAGTGGGGTTATGGATGCCAGGTGGAAGAGGTGGAGTAAGCATGGTCCCAGCACTGATGTTACACCAGTCCGCAGAAAGCACGCCCGGGAAGCGAGGAAATATGTGGTTGTGCAGTGGGGTTATGGATGCCAGGTGGAAGAGGTGGAGTCAGCATGGTCCCAGCACTGATGTTACATTAGTCCGCAGAAAGCACGCCCGGGAAGCGAGGGAATATGTGGTTGTGCAGTGGGGTTATGAATGCCAGGTGGAAGAGGTGGAGTAAGCATGGTCCCAGCACTGATGTTACACCAGTCCGCAGAAAGCACGCCCGGGAAGCGAGGGAATATGTGGTTGTGCAGTGGGGTTATGGATGCCAGGTGGAAGAGGTGGAGTAAGCATGGTCCCAGCACTGATGTTATAACAGTCCGCAGAAAGCACGCCCGGGAAGCGAGGGAATATGTGGTTGTGCAGTGGGGTTATAGATGCCAGGTGGAAGAGGTGGAGTAAGCATGGTCCCAGCACTGATGTTACACCAGTCCGCAGAAAGCACGCCCGGGAAGCGAGGGAACATGTGGTTGTGCAGTGGGGTTATGGATGCCAGGTGGAAGAGGTGGAGTAAGCATGGTCCCAGCACTGATGTTACACCAGTCCGCAGAAAGCACGCCCGGGAAGTGAGGGAACATGTGGTTGTGCAGTGGGGTTATGGATGCCAGGTGGAAGAGGTGGAGTAAGCATGGTCCCAGCACTGATGTTACATTAGTCCGCAGAAAGCACGCCCGGGAAGCGAGGGAATATGTGGTTGTGCAGTGGGGTTATGAATGCCAGGTGGAAGAGGTGGAGTAAGCATGGTCCCAGCACTGATGTTATAACAGTCCGCAGAAAGCACGCCCGGGAAGCGAGGGAATATGTGGTTGTGCAGTGGGGTTATGGATGCCAGGTGGAAGAGGTGGAGTAAGCATGGTCCCAGCACTGATGTTACACCAGTCCGCAGAAAGCACGCCCGGGAAGCGAGGGAACATGTGGTTGTGCAGTGGGGTTATGGATGCCAGGTGGTAGAGGTGGAGTAAGCATGGTCCCAGCATTGATGTTACACCAGTCCGCAGAAAGCACGCCCGGGAAGCGAGGGAATATGTGGTTGTGCAGTGGGGTTATGGATGCAGGTGGAAGAGGTGGAGTAAGCATGGTCCCAGCACTGATGTTACACCAGTCCGCAGAAAGCACGCCCGGGAAGCGAGGGAATATGTGGTTGTGCAGTGGGGTTGTGGATGCCAGGTGGAAGAGGTGGAGTAAGCATGGTCCCAGCATTGATATTACACCAGTCCGCAGAAAGCACGCCCGGGAAGCGAGGGAATATGTGGTTGTGCAGTGGGGTTATGGATGCCAGGTGGAAGAGGTGGAGTAAGCATGGTCCCAGCACTGATGTTATACCAGTCCGCAGAAAGCACGCCCGGGAAGCGAGGGAATATGTGGTTGTGCAGTGGGGTTGTGGATGCCAGGTGGAAGAGGTGGAGTAAGCATGGTCCCAGCATTGATATTACACCAGTCCGCAGAAAGCACGCCCGGGAAGCGAGGGAATATGTGGTTGTGCAGTGGGGTTATGGATGCAGGTGGAAGAGGTGGAGTAAGCATGGTCCCAGCACTGATGTTACACCAGTCCGCAGAAAGCACGCCCGGGAAGCGAGGGAATATGTGGTTGTGCAGTGGGGTTGTGGATGCCAGGTGGAAGAGGTGGAGTAAGCATGGTCCCAGCATTGATATTACACCAGTCCGCAGAAAGCACGCCCGGGAAGTGAGGGAATATGTGGTTGTGCAGTGGGGTTATGGATGCCAGGTGGAAGAGGTGGAGTAAGCATGGTCCCAGCACTGATGTTACACCAGTCCGCAGAAAGCACGCCCGGGAAGCGAGGGAATATGTGGTTGTGCAGTGGGGTTATGGATGCCAGGTGGAAGAGGTGGAGTAAGCATGGTCCCAGCACTGATGTTACACCAGTCCGCAGAAAGCACGCCCGGGAAGCGAGGGAATATGTGGTTGTGCAGTGGGGTTATGGATGCCAGGTGGTAGAGATGGAGTAAGCATGGTCCCAGCACTGATGTTACACCAGTCCGCAGAAAGCACGCCCGGGAAGCGAGGGAATATGTGGTTGTGCAGTGGGGTTATGGATGCCAGGTGGAAGAGGTGGAGTAAGCATGGTCCCAGCACTGATGTTATACCAGTCCGCAGAAAGCACGCCCGGGAAGCGAGGGAATATGTGGTTGTGCAGTGGGGTTGTGGATGCCAGGTGGAAGAGGTGGAGTAAGCATGGTCCCAGCATTGATATTACACCAGTCCGCAGAAAGCACGCCCGGGAAGCGAGGGAATATGTGGTTGTGCAGTGGGGTTATGGATGCAGGTGGAAGAGGTGGAGTAAGCATGGTCCCAGCACTGATGTTACACCAGTCCGCAGAAAGCACGCCCGGGAAGCGAGGGAATATGTGGTTGTGCAGTGGGGTTGTGGATGCCAGGTGGAAGAGGTGGAGTAAGCATGGTCCCAGCATTGATATTACACCAGTCCGCAGAAAGCACGCCCGGGAAGCGAGGGAATATGTGGTTGTGCAGTGGGGTTATGGATGCAGGTGGAAGAGGTGGAGTAAGCATGGTCCCAGCACTGATGTTACACCAGTCCGCAGAAAGCACGCCCGGGAAGCGAGGGAATATGTGGTTGTGCAGTGGGGTTGTGGATGCCAGGTGGAAGAGGTGGAGTAAGCATGGTCCCAGCATTGATATTACACCAGTCCGCAGAAAGCACGCCCGGGAAGCGAGGGAATATGTGGTTGTGCAGTGGGGTTATGGATGTCAGGTGGAAGAGGTGGAGTAAGCATGGTCCCAGCACTGATGTTACATTAGTCCGCAGAAAGCACGCCCGGGAAGCGAGGGAATATGTGGTTGTGCAGTGGGGTTATGAATGCCAGGTGGAAGAGGTGGAGTAAGCATGGTCCCATCACTGATGTTACACCAGTCCGCAGAAAGCACGCCCGGGAAGCGAGGGAATATGTGGTTGTGCAGTGGGGTTATGGATGCCAGGTGGAAGAGGTGGAGTAAGCATGGTCCCAGCATTGATATTACACCAGTCCGCAGAAAGCACGCCCGGGAAGCGAGGGAATATGTGGTTGTGCAGTGGGGTTATGGATGCCAGGTGGAAGAGATGGAGTAAGCATGGTCCCAGCATTGATATTACACCAGTCTGCAGAAAGCACGCCCGGGAAGCGAGGGAATATGTGGTTGTGCAGTGGGGTTATGGATGCCAGGTGGAAGAGGTGGAGTAAGCATGGTCCCAGCACTGATGTTACACCAGTCCGCAGAAAGCACGCCCGGGAAGCGAGGGAATATGTGGTTGTGCAGTGGGGTTATGGATGTCAGGTGGAAGAGGTGGAGTAAGCATGGTCCCAGCACTGATGTTATAACAGTCCGCAGAAAGCACGCCCGGGAAGCGAGGGAATATGTGGTTGTGCAGTGGGGTTATGGATGCCAGGTGGAAGAGGTGGAGTAAGCATGGTCCCAGCACTGATGTTACACCAGTCCGCAGAAAGCAAGCCCGGGAAGCGAGGGAATATGTGGTTGTGCAGTGGGGTTATGGATGCCAGGTGGTAGAGGTGGAGTAAGCATGGTCCCAGCACTGATGTTATAACAGTCCGCAGAAAGCACGCCCGGGAAGCGAGGGAACATGTGGTTGTGCAGTGGGGTTATGGATGTCAGGTGGAAGAGGTGGAGTAAGCATGGTCCCAGCACTGATGTTATAACAGTCCGCAGAAAGCACGCCCGGGAAGCGAGGGAATATGTGGTTGTGCAGTGGGGTTATGGATGCCAGGTGGAAGAGGTGGAGTAAGCATGGTCCCAGCACTGATGTTACACCAGTCCACAGAAAGCAAGCCCGGGAAGCGAGGGAATATGTGGTTGTGCAGTGGGGTTATGGATGCCAGGTGGTAGAGGTGGAGTAAGCATGGTCCCAGCACTGATGTTATAACAGTCCGCAGAAAGCACGCCCGGGAAGCGAGGGAACATGTGGTTGTGCAGTGGGGTTATGGATGTCAGGTGGAAGAGGTGGAGTAAGCATGGTCCCAGCACTGATGTTATAACAGTCCGCAGAAAGCAAGCCCGGGAAGCGAGGGAATATGTGGTTGTGCAGTGGGGTTATGGATGCCAGGTGGAAGAGATGGAGTAAGCATGATCCCAGCACTGATGTTACACCAGTCCGCAGAAAGCACGCCGGGAACCGAGGGAATATGTGGTTGTGCAGTGGGGTTATGGATGCCAGGTGGAAGAGGTGGAGTAAGCATGGTCCCAGCACTGATGTTACACCAGTCCGCAGAAAGCACGCCCGGGAAGCGAGGGAATATGTGGTTGTGCAGTGGGGTTATGGATGCCAGGTGGAAGAGATGGAGTAAGCATGGTCCCAGCACTGATGTTACACCAGTCCGCAGAAAGCACGCCCGGGTAGTGAGGGAATATGTGGTTGTGCAGTGGGGTTATGGATGCCAGGTGGAAGAGGTGGAGTCAGCATGGTCCCAGCACTGATGTTATAACAGTCCGCAGAAAGCACGCCCGGGAAGTGAGGGAATATGTGGTTGTGCAGTGGGGTTATGGATGCCAGGTGGAAGAGGTGGAGTCAGCATGGTCCCAGCACTGATGTTATAACAGTCCGCAGAAAGCACGCCCGGGAAGCGAGGGAATATGTGGTTGTGCAGTGGGGTTATAGATGCCAGGTGGAAGAGATGGAGTAAGCATGGTCCCAGCACTGATGTTACACCAGTCCGCAGAAAGCACGCCCGGGAAGCGAGGGAATATGTGGTTGTGCAGTGGGGTTATGGATGCCAGGTGGAAGAGGTGGAGTAAGCATGGTCCCAGCACTGATGTTACACCAGTCCGCAGAAAGCACGCCCGGGAAGCGAGGGAATATGTGGTTGTGCAGTGGGGTTAAGGATGCCAGGTGGAAGAGGTGGAGTAAGCATGGTCCCAGCATTGATGTTACACCAGTCCGCAGAAAGCACGCCCGGGAAGCGAGGGAATATGTGGTTGTGCAGTGGGGTTATGGATGCCAGGTGGAAGAGGTGGAGTAAGCATGGTCCCAGCACTGATGTTACATCAGTCCGCAGAAAGCACGCCCGGGAAGCGAGGGAATATGTGGTTGTGCAGTGGGGTTATGGATGCCAGGTGGAAGAGGTGGAGTAAGCATGGTCCCAGCACTGATGTTACACCAGTCCGCAGAAAGCACGCCCGGGAAGTGAGGGAATATGTGGTTGTGCAGTGGGGTTATGGATGCCAGGTGGAAGAGGTGGAGTAAGCATGGTCCCAGCACTGATGTTACACCAGTCCGCAGAAAGCACGCCCGGGAAGCGAGGGAATATGTAGTTGTGCAGTGGGGTTATAGATGCCAGGTGGAAGAGGTGGAATAAGCATGGTCCCAGCACTGATGTTATAACAGTCCGCAGAAAGCACGCCCGGGAAGCGAGGGAATATGTGGTTGTGCAGTGGGGTTATGGATGCCAGGTGGTAGAGATGGAGTAAGCATGGTCCCAGCACTGATGTTACACCAGTCCGCAGAAAGCACGCCCGGGAAGCGAGGGAATATGTGGTTGTGCAGTGGGGTTATGGATGCCAGGTGGAAGAGGTGGAGTAAGCATGGTCCCAGCACTGATGTTACACCAGTCCGCAGAAAGCACGCCCGGGAAGCGAGGGAATATGTGGTTGTGCAGTGGGGTAATGGATGCCAGGTGGAAGAGGTGGAGTAAGCATGGTCCCAGCACTGATGTTACACCAGTCCGCAGAAAGCACGCCCGGGAAGTGAGGGAATATGTGGTTGTGCAGTGGGGTTAAGGATGCCAGGTGGAAGAGATGGAGTAAGCATGGTCCTAGCACTGATGTTGCACCAGTCCGCAGAAAGCAAGCCCGGGAAGCGAGGGAATATGTGGTTGTGCAGTGGGGTTATGGATGCCAGGTGGAAGAGGTGGAGTAAGCATGGTCCCAGCACTGATGTTACACCAGTCCGCAGAAAGCACGCCCGGGAAGCGAGGGAATATGTGGTTGTGCAGTGGGGTTATGGATGCCAGGTGGAAGAGATGGAGTAAGCATGGTCCCAGCACTGATGTTACACCAGTCCGCAGACAGCACGCCCGGGAAGCGAGGGAATATGTGGTTGTGCAGTGGGGTTATGGATGCCAGGTGGATGAGGTGGAGTAAGCATGGTCCCAGCACTGATGTTACACCAGTCCGCAGAAAGCACGCCCGGGAAGTGAGGGAATATGTGGTTGTGCAGTGGGGTTATGGATGCCAGGTGGAAGAGGTGGAGTAAGCATGGTCCCAGCACTGATGTTATAACAGTCCGCAGAAAGCACGCCCGGGAAGCGAGGGAATATGTGGTTGTGCAGTGGGGTTATAGATGCCAGGTGGAAGAGGTGGAGTAAGCATGGTCCCAGCACTGATGTTACACCAGTCCGCAGAAAGCACGCCCGGGAAGTGAGGGAATATGTGGTTGTGCAGTGGGGTTATGGATGCCAGGTGGAAGAGGTGGAGTAAGCATGGTCCCAGCACTGATGTTATAACAGTCCGCAGAAAGCACGCCCGGGAAGCGAGGGAATATGTGGTTGTGCAGTGGGGTTATGGATGCCAGGTGGAAGAGGTGGAGTAAGCATGGTCCCAGCACTGATGTTACACCAGTCCGCAGAAAGCAAGCCCGGGAAGCGAGGGAATATGTGGTTGTGCAGTGGGGTTATGGATGCCAGGTGGAAGAGATGGAGTAAGCATGGTCCCAGCACTGATGTTACACCAGTCCGCAGAAAGCACGCCCGGGAAGTGAGGGAATATGTGGTTGTGCAGTGGGGTTATGGATGCCAGGTGGAAGAGGTGGAGTCAGCATGGTCCCAGCACTGCTGTTATAACAGTCCGCAGAAAGCACGCCCGGGAAGCGAGGGAATATGTGGTTGTGCAGTGGGGTTATGGATGCCAGGTGGAAGAGGTGGAGTCAGCATGGTCCCAGCACTGATGTTATAACAGTCCGCAGAAAGCACGCCCGGGAAGCGAGGGAATATGTGGTTGTGCAGTGGGGTTATGGATGCCAGGTGGAAGAGGTGGAGTAAGCATGGTCCCAGCATTGATATTACACCAGTCCGCAGAAAGCACGCCCGGGAAGCGAGGAAATATGTGGTTGTGCAGTGGGGTTATGGATGCCAGGTGGAAGAGATGGAGTAAGCATGGTCCCAGCACTGATGTTACACCAGTCCGCAGAAAGCACGCCCGGGAAGCGAGGGAACATGTGGTTGTGCAGTGGGGTTATGGATGCCAGGTGGAAGAGGTGGAGTAAGCATGGTCCCAGCACTGATGTTACATTAGTCCGCAGAAAGCACGCCCGGGAAGCGAGGGAATATGTGGTTGTGCAGTGGGGTTATGGATGCCAGGTGGAAGAGGTGGAGTAAGCATGGTCCCAGCACTGATGTTACACCAGTCCGCAGAAAGCACGCCCGGGAAGTGAGGGAATATGTGGTTGTGCAGTGGGGTTATGGATGCCAGGTGGAAGAGATGGAGTAAGCATGGTCCCAGCATTGATATTACACCAGTCCGCAGAAAGCACGCCCGGGAAGCGAGGGAATATGTAGTTGTGCAGTGGGGTTATAGATGCCAGGTGGAAGAGGTGGAATAAGCATGGTCCCAGCACTGATGTTATAACAGTCCGCAGAAAGCACGCCCGGGAAGCGAGGGAATATGTGGTTGTGCAGTGGGGTTATGGATGCCAGGTGGAAGAGGTGGAGTAAGCATGGTCCCAGCACTGATGTTACACCAGTCCGCAGAAAGCACGCCCGGGAAGCGAGGGAATATGTGGTTGTGCAGTGGGGTTATGGATGCCAGGTGGAAGAGGTGGAGTAAGCATGGTTCCAGCACTGATGTTATAACAGTCCGCAGAAAGCACGCCCGGGAAGCGAGAGAATATGTGGTTGTGCAGTGGGGTTATGGATGCCAGGTGGTAGAGGTGGAGTAAGCATGGTCCCAGCACTGATGTTATAACAGTCCGCAGAAAGCACGCCCGGGAAGCGAGGGAATATGTAGTTGTGCAGTGGGGTTATAGATGCCAGGTGGAAGAGGTGGAATAAGCATGGTCCCAGCACTGATGTTATAACAGTCCGCAGAAAGCACGCCCGGGAAGCGAGGGAATATGTGGTTGTGCAGTGGGGTTATGGATGCCAGGTGGAAGAGGTGGAGTAAGCATGGTCCCAGCACTGATGTTACATTAGTCCGCAGAAAGCACGCCCGGGAAGCGAGGGAATATGTGGTTGTGCAGTGGGGTTATGGATGCCAGGTGGAAGAGGTGGAGTAAGCATGGTCCCAGCACTGATGTTACACCAGTCCGCAGAAAGCACACCCGGGAAGCGAGGGAATATGTGGTTGTGCAGTGGGGTTATGGATGCCAGGTGGAAGAGGTGGAGTAAGCATGGTCCCAGCACTGATGTTACACCAGTCCGCAGAAAGCACGCCCGGGAAGCGAGGGAATATGTGGTTGTGCAGTGGGGTTATGGATGCCAGGTGGAAGAGGTGGAGTAAGCATGGTCCCAGCACTGATGTTACACCAGTCCGCAGAAAGCACGCCCGGGAAGCGAGGGAATATGTGGTTGTGCAGTGGGGTTATGGATGTCAGGTGGAAGAGATGGAGTAAGCATGGTCCCAGCATTGATATTACACCAGTCCGCAGAAAGCAAGCCCGGGAAGCGAGGGAATATGTGGTTGTGCAGTGGGGTTATGGATGCCAGGTGGAAGAGATGGAGTAAGCATGGTCCCAGCATTGATATTACACCAGTCCGCAGAAAGCACGCCCGGGAAGCGAGGGAATATGTGGTTGTGCAGTGGGGTTATGGATGCCAGGTGGAAGAGATGGAGTAAGCATGGTCCCAGCATTGATATTACACCAGTCCGCAGAAAGCACGCCCGGGAAGCGAGGGAATATGTGGTTGTGCAGTGGGGTTATGGATGCCAGGTGGAAGAGATGGAGTAAGCATGGTCCCAGCACTGATGTTACACCAGTCCGCAGAAAGCACGCCCGGGAAGCAAGGGAATATGTGGTTGTGCAGTGGGGTTATGGATGCCAGGTGGAAGAGATGGAATAAGCATGGTCCCAGCATTGATATTACACCAGTCCGCAGAAAGCACGCCCGGGAAGCGAGGGAATATGTGGTTGTGCAGTGGGGTTATGGATGCCAGGTGGAAGAGGTGGAGTTAGCATGGTCCCAGCACTGATGTTAAACCAGTCCGCAGAAAGCACGCCCGGGAAGAGAGGGAATATGTGGTTGTGCAGTGGGGTTATGGATGCCAGGTGGAAGAGGTGGAGTTAGCATGGTCCCAGCACTGATGTTATACCAGTCCGCAGAAAGCACGCCCGGGAAGAGAGGGAATATGTGGTTGTGCAGTGGGGTTATGGATGTCAGGTGGAAGAGGTGGAGTAAGCATGGTCCCAGCACTGATGTTACACCAGTCCGCAGAAAGCACGCCCGGGAAGCGAGGGAATATGTGGTTGTGCAGTGGGGTTATGGATGCCAGGTGGAAGAGGTGGAGTAAGCATGGTCCCAGCACTGATGTTACATTAGTCCGCAGAAAGCACGCCCGGGAAGCGAGGGAATATGTGGTTGTGCAGTGGGGTTATGGATGCCAGGTGGAAGAGGTGGAGTAAGCATGGTCCCAGCACTGATGTTATAACAGTCCGCAGAAAGCACGCCCGGGAAGTGAGGGAACATGTGGTTGTGCAGTGGGGTTATAGATGCCAGGTGGAAGAGGTGGAGTAAGCATGGTCCCAGCACTGATGTTATAACAGTCTGCAGAAAGCACGCCCGGGAAGCGAGGGAATATGTGGTTGTGCAGTGGGGTTATGGATGCCAGGTGGTAGAGATGGAGTAAGCATGGTCCCAGCACTGATGTTATACCAGTCCGCAGAAAGCACGCCCGGGAAGTGAGGGAACATGTGGTTGTGCAGTGGGGTTATGGATGCCAGGTAGAAGAGGTGGAGTAAGCATGGTCCCAGCACTGATGTTACACCAGTCCGCAGAAAGCACGCCCGGGAAGCGAGGGAATATGTGGTTGTGCAGTGGGGTTATGGATGCCAGGTGGTAGAGATGGAGTAAGCATGGTCCCAGCACTGATGTTACACCAGTCCGCAGAAAGCACGCCCGGGAAGCGAGGGAATATGTGGTTGTGCAGTGGGGTTATGGATGCCAGGTAGAAGAGGTGGAGTAAGCATGGTCCCAGCACTGATGTTACACCAGTCCGCAGAAAGCACGCCCGGGAAGCGAGGGAATATGTGGTTGTGCAGTGGGGTTATGGATGCCAGGTGGTAGAGGTGGAGTAAGCATGGTCCCAGCACTGATGTTACACCAGTCCGCAGAAAGCACGCCCGGGAAGAGAGGGAATATGTGGTTGTGCAGTGGGGTTATGGATGCCAGGTGGAAGAGGTGGAGTAAGCATGGTCCCAGCACTGATGTTACACCAGTCCGCAGAAAGCACGCCCGGGAAGCGAGGGAATATGTGGTTGTGCAGTGGGGTTATGGATGCCAGGTGGAAGAGGTGGAGTAAGCATGGTCCCAGCACTGATGTTACATTAGTCCGCAGAAAGCACGCCCGGGAAGCGAGGGAATATGTGGTTGTGCAGTGGGGTTATGGATGCCAGGTGGTAGAGGTGGAGTTAGCATGGTCCCAGCACTGATGTTATAACAGTCCGCAGAAAGCACGCCCGGGAAGCGAGGGAACATGTGGTTGTGCAGTGGGGTTATAGATGCCAGGTGGAAGAGGTGGAGTAAGCATGGTCCCAGCACTGATGTTATAACAGTCTGCAGAAAGCACGCCCGGGAAGCGAGGGAATATGTGGTTGTGCAGTGGGGTTATGGATGTCAGGTGGAGGAGATGGAGTAAGCATGGTCCCAGCACTGATGTTACACCAGTCCGCAGGAAGCACGCCCGGGAAGTGAGGGAATATGTGGTTGTGCAGTGGGGTTATGGATGCCAGGTGGAAGAGGTGGAGTAAGCATGGTCCCAGCACTGATGTTACACCAGTCCGCAGAAAGCACGCCCGGGAAGCGAGGGAATATGTGGTTGTGCAGTGGGGTTATGGATGCCAGGTGGAAGAGGTGGAGTAAGCATGGTCCCAGCACTGATGTTACACCAGTCCGCAGAAAGCACGCCCGGGAAGCGAGGGAATATGTGGTTGTGCAGTGGGGTTATGGATGCCAGGTGGTAGAGGTGGAGTAAGCATGGTCACAGCACTGATGTTACACCAGTCCGCAGAAAGCACGCCCGGGAAGCGAGGGAATATGTGGTTGTGCAGTGGGGTTATGGATGCCAGGTGGAAGAGATGGAGTAAGCATGGTCCCAGCACTGATGTTACACCAGTCCGCAGAAAGCACGCCCGGGAAGCGAGGGAATATGTGGTTGTGCAGTGGGGTTATGGATGCCAGGTGGAAGAGGTGGAGTAAGCATGGTCCCAGCATTGATATTACACCAGTCCGCAGAAAGCACGCCCGGGAAGTGAGGGAACATGTGGTTGTGCAGTGGGGTTATGGATGCCAGGTGGTAGAGGTGGAGTAAGCATGGTCCCAGCACTGATGTTACACCAGTCCGCAGAAAGCACGCCCGGGAAGCGAGGGAATATGTGGTTGTGCAGTGGGGTTATGGATGCCAGGTGGAAGAGGTGGAGTAAGCATGGTCCCAGCACTGATGTTACATCAGTCCGCAGAAAGCACGCCCGGGAAGTGAGGGAACATGTGGTTGTGCAGTGGGGTTATGGATGCCAGGTGGAAGAGGTGGAGTAAGCATGGTCCCAGCACTTATGTTACACCAGTCCGCAGAAAGCACGCCCGGGAAGTGAGGGAATATGTGGTTGTGCAGTGGGGTTATGGATGCCAGGTGGTAGAGATGGAGTAAGCATGGTCCCAGCACTGATGTTATAACAGTCCGCAGAAAGCACGCCCGGGAAGCGAGGGAACATGTGGTTGTGCAGTGGGGTTATGGATGCCAGGTGGAAGAGGTGGAGTAAGCATGGTCCCAGCATTGATGTTATAACAGTCCGCAGAAAGCACGCCCGGGAAGCGAGGGAACATGTGGTTGTGCAGTGGGGTTATGGATGCCAGGTGGAAGAGGTGGAGTAAGCATGGTCCCAGCATTGATGTTATAACAGTCCGCAGAAAGCACGCCCGGGAAGCGAGGGAACATGTGGTTGTGCAGTGGGGTTATGGATGCCAGGTGGAAGAGGTGGAGTAAGCATGGTCCCAGCACTGATGTTACACCAGTCCGCAGAAAGCACGCCCGGGAAGCGAGGGAATATGTGGTTGTGCAGTGGGGTTATGGATGCCAGGTGGAAGAGGTGGAGTAAGCATGGTCCCAGCACTGATGTTATAACAGTCCGCAGAAAGCACGCCCGGGAAGCGAGGGAATATGTGGTTGTGCAGTGGGGTTATGGATGCCAGGTGGTAGAGATGGAGTAAGCATGGTCCCAGCACTGATGTTACATTAGTCCGCAGAAAGCACGCCCGGGAAGCGAGGGAATATGTGGTTGTGCAGTGGGGTTATGGATGCCAGGTGGAAGAGGTGGAGTAAGCATGGTCCCAGCACTGATGTTACACCAGTCCGCAGAAAGCACGCCCGGGAAGCGAGGGAATATGTGGTTGTGCAGTGGGGTTATGGATGCCAGGTGGAAGAGGTGGAGTAAGCATGGTCCCAGCACTGATGTTACACCAGTCCGCAGAAAGCACGCCCGGGAAGCGAGGGAATATGTGGTTGTGCAGTGGGGTTATGAATGCCAGGTGGTAGAGATGGAGTAAGCATGGTCCCAGCACTGATGTTACACCAGTCCGCAGAAAGCACGCCCGGGAAGTGAGGGAATATGTGGTTGTGCAGTGGGGTTATGGATGCCAGGTGGAAGAGGTGGAGTAAGCATGGTCCCAGCACTGATATTATAACAGTCCGCAGAAAGCACGCCCGGGAAGTGAGGGAATATGTGGTTGTGCAGTGGGGTTATGGATGCCAGGTGGTAGAGATGGAGTAAGCATGGTCCCAGCACTGATATTATAACAGTCCGCAGAAAGCACGCCCGGGAAGCGAGGGAACATGTGGTTGTGCAGTGGGGTTATGGATGCCAGGTAGAAGAGGTGGAGTAAGCATGGTCCCAGCACTGATGTTACACCAGTCCGCAGGAAGCACGCCCGGGAAGCGAGGGAATATGTGGTTGTGCAGTGGGGTTATGAATGCCAGGTGGAAGAGGTGGAGTAAGCACGGTCCCAGCACTGATGTTATAACAGTCCGCAGAAAGCACGCCCAGGAAGCGAGGGAATATGTGGTTGTGCAGTGGGGTTATGGATGCCAGGTGGAAGAGATGGAGTAAGCATGGTCCCAGCACTGATGTTACACCAGTCCGCAGAAAGCACGCCCGGGAAGCGAGGGAACATGTGGTTGTGCAGTGGGGTTATGGATGCCAGGTGGAAGAGGTGGAGTAAGCATGGTCCCAGCACTGATGTTATAACAGTCCGCAGAAAGCACGCCCGGGAAGCGAGGGAATATGTGGTTGTGCAGTGGGGTTATGGATGCCAGGTGGAAGAGGTGGAGTAAGCATGGTCCCAGCACTGATGTTATAACAGTCCGCAGAAAGCACGCCCGGGAAGCGAGGGAATATGTGGTTGTGCAGTGGGGTTATGGATGCCAGGTGGAAGAGGTGGAGTAAGCATGGTCCCAGCACTGATGTTACACCAGTCCGCAGGAAGCACGCCCGGGAAGCGAGGGAATATGTGGTTGTGCAGTGGGGTTATGAATGCCAGGTGGAAGAGGTGGAGTAAGCACGGTCCCAGCACTGATGTTATAACAGTCCGCAGAAAGCACGCCCAGGAAGCGAGGGAATATGTGGTTGTGCAGTGGGGTTATGGATGCCAGGTGGAAGAGATGGAGTAAGCATGGTCCCAGCACTGATGTTACACCAGTCCGCAGAAAGCACGCCCGGGAAGCGAGGGAACATGTGGTTGTGCAGTGGGGTTATGGATGCCAGGTGGAAGAGGTGGAGTAAGCATGGTCCCAGCACTGATGTTATAACAGTCCGCAGAAAGCACGCCCGGGAAGCGAGGGAATATGTGGTTGTGCAGTGGGGTTATGGATGCCAGGTGGAAGAGGTGGAGTAAGCATGGTCCCAGCACTGATGTTATAACAGTCCGCAGAAAGCACGCCCGGGAAGCGAGGGAATATGTGGTTGTGCAGTGGGGTTATGGATGCCAGGTGGTAGAGGTGGAGTAAGCATGGTCCCAGCACTGATGTTACACCAGTCCGCAGAAAGCACGCCCGGGAAGCGAGGGAATATGTGGTTGTGCAGTGGGGTTATGGATGCCAGGTGGAAGAGGTGGAGTAAGCATGGTCCCAGCACTGATGTTACATCAGTCCGCAGAAAGCACGCCCGGGAAGTGAGGGAATATGTGGTTGTGCAGTGGGGTTATGGATGCCAGGTGGAAGAGGTGGAGTAAGCATGGTCCCAGCACTGATGTTACACCAGTCCGCAGGAAGCACGCCCGGGAAGCGAGGGAATATGTGGTTGTGCAGTGGGGTTATGGATGCCAGGTGGTAGAGGTGGAGTAAGCATGGTCCCAGCACTGATGTTATAACAGTCCGCAGAAAGCACGCCCGGGAAGCGAGGGAATATGTGGTTGTGCAGTGGGGTTGTGGATGCCAGGTGGAAGAGGTGGAGTAAGCATGGTCCCAGCACTGATGTTACACCAGTCCGCAGAAAGCACGCCCGGGAAGCGAGGGAATATGTGGTTGTGCAGTGGGGTTATGGATGCCAGGTGGAAGAGGTGGAGTAAGCATGGTCCCAGCACTGATGTTACACCAGTCCGCAGAAAGGACGCCCGGGAAGCGAGGGAATATGTGGTTGTGCAGTGGGGTTATGGATGCCAGGTGGTAGAGGTGGAGTAAGCATGGTCCCAGCACTGATGTTACACCAGTCCGCAGAAAGCACGCCCGGGAAGCGAGGGAATATGTGGTTGTGCAGTGGGGTTATGGATGCCAGGTAGAAGAGGTGGAGTAAGCATGGTCCCAGCATTGATGTTACACCAGTCCGCAGAAAGCACGCCCGGGAAGCGAGGGAATATGTGGTTGTGCAGTGGGGTTATAGATGCCAGGTGGAAGAGGTGGAATAAGCATGGTCCCAGCACTGATGTTATAACAGTCCGCAGAAAGCACGCCCGGGAAGCGAGGGAATATGTGGTTGTGCAGTGGGGTTATGGATGCCAGGTGGAAGAGGTGGAGTAAGCATGGTCCCAGCACTGATGTTACACCAGTCCGCAGAAAGCACGCCCGGGAAGCGAGGGAATATGTGGTTGTGCAGTGGGGTTATGGATGCCAGGTGGAAGAGATGGAGTAAGCATGGTCCCAGCACTGATGTTACACCAGTCCGCAGAAAGCACGCCCGGGAAGCGAGGGAATATGTGGTTGTGCAGTGGGGTTATGGATGCCAGGTGGTAGAGGTGGAGTAAGCATGGTCCCAGCACTGATGTTACACCAGTCCGCAGAAAGCACGCCCGGGAAGCGAGGGAATATGTGGTTGTGCAGTGGGGTTATAGATGCCAGGTGGAAGAGGTGGAGTAAGCATGGTCCCAGCACTGATGTTACACCAGTCCGCAGAAAGCACGCCCGGGAAGTGAGGGAATATGTGGTTGTGCAGTGGGGTTATGGATGTCAGGTGGAAGAGGTGGAGTAAGCATGGTCCCAGCACTGATGTTACACCAGTCCGCAGAAAGCACGCCCGGGAAGCGAGGGAATATGTGGTTGTGCAGTGGGGTTATGGATGCCAGGTAGAAGAGGTGGAGTAAGCATGGTCCCAGCACTGATGTTACATCAGTCCGCAGAAAGCACGCCCGGGAAGCGAGGGAATATGTGGTTGTGCAGTGGGGTTATGGATGCCAGGTGGAAGAGTTGGAGTAAGCATGGTCCCAGCACTGATGTTACACCAGTCCGCAGAAAGCACGCCCGGGAAGCGAGGGAATATGTGGTTGTGCAGTGGGGTTATGGATGCCAGGTGGAAGAGGTGGAGTAAGCATGATCCCAGCACTGATATTACACCAGTCCGCAGAAAGCACGCCCGGGAAGCGAGGGAATATGTGGTTGTGCAGTGGGGTTATGATTATGAATGCCAGGTGGTAGAGATGGAGTAAGCATGGTCCCAGCACTGATGTTACACCAGTCCGCAGAAAGCACGCCCGGGAAGCGAGGGAATATGTGGTTGTGCAGTGGGGTTATGGATGCCAGGTGGAAGAGATGGAGTAAGCATGGTCCCAGCACTGATGTTACACCAGTCCGCAGAAAGCACGCCCGGGAAGCGAGGGAATATGTGGTTGTGCAGTGGGGTAATGGATGCCAGGTGGAAGAGGTGGAGTAAGCATGGTCCCAGCACTGATGTTACACCAGTCCGCAGAAAGCACGCCCGGGAAGTGAGGGAATATGTGGTTGTGCAGTGGGGTTATGGATGCCAGGTGGAAGAGGTGGAGTAAGCATGGTCCCAGCATTGATGTTACACCAGTCCGCAGAAAGCACACCCGGGAAGCGAGGGAATATGTGGTTGTGCAGTGGGGTTATGGATGCCAGGTGGAAGAGATGGAGTAAGCATGGTCCCAGCACTGATGTTACACCAGTCCGCAGAAAGCACGCCCGGGAAGAGAGGGAATATGTGGTTGTGCAGTGGGGTTATGGATGTCAGGTGGAAGAGGTGGAGTAAGCATGGTCCCAGCACTGATGTTACACCAGTCCGCAGAAAGCACGCCCGGGAAGAGAGGGAATATGTGGTTGTGCAGTGGGGTTATGGATGTCAGGTGGAAGAGGTGGAATAAGCATGGTCCCAGCACTGATGTTACATTAGTCCGCAGAAAGCACGCCCGGGAAGCGAGGGAATATGTGGTTGTGCAGTGGGGTTATGGATGCCAGGTGGAAGAGGTGGAGTAAGCATGGTCCCAGCACTGATGTTACACCAGTCCGCAGAAAGCACGCCCGGGAAGCGAGGGAATATGTGGTTGTGCAGTGGGGTTATGGATGTCAGGTGGAAGAGGTGGAGTAAGCATGGTCCCAGCACTGATGTTATAACAGTCTGCAGAAAGCACGCCCGGGAAGCGAGGGAATATGTGGTTGTGCAGTGGGGTTATGGATGCCAGGTGGAAGAGGTGGAGTAAGCATGGTCCCAGCACTGATGTTACACCAGTCCGCAGAAAGCACGCCCGGGAAGCGAGGGAACATGTGGTTGTGCAGTGGGGTTATGGATGCCAGGTGGAAGAGGTGGAGTAAGCATGGTCCCAGCACTGATGTTACACCAGTTCGCAGAAAGCACGCCCGGGAAGCGAGGGAATATGTGGTTGTGCAGTGGGGTTATGGATGCCAGGTGGAAGAGGTGGAGTAAGCATGGTCCCAGCACTGATGTTATAACAGTCCGCAGAAAGCACGCCCGGGAAGTGAGGGAACATGTGGTTGTGCAGTGGGGTTATGGATGCCAGGTGGAAGAGGTGGAGTAAGCATGGTCCCAGCACTGATGTTACACCAGTCCGCAGAAAGCACGCCCGGGAAGTGAGGGAATATGTGGTTGTGCAGTGGGGTTATGGATGCAGGTGGAAGAGGTGGAGTAAGCATGGTCCCAGCACTGATGTTACACCAGTCCGCAGGAAGCACGCCCGGGAAGCGAGGGAATATGTGGTTGTGCAGTGGGGTTATGGATGCAGGTGGAAGAGGTGGAGTAAGCATGGTCCCAGCACTGATGTTATAACAGTCCGCAGAAAGCACGCCCGGGAAGCGAGGGAACATGTGGTTGTGCAGTGGGGTTATGGATGCCAGGTGGAAGAGGTGGAGTAAGCATGGTCCCAGCACTGATGTTACACCAGTCCGCAGAAAGCACGCCCGGGAAGTGAGGGAACATGTGGTTGTGCAGTGGGGTTATGGATGCCAGGTGGAAGAGGTGGAGTAAGCATGGTCCCAGCACTGATGTTATAACAGTCCGCAGAAAGCACGCCCGGGAAGCGAGGGAACATGTGGTTGTGCAGTGGGGTTATGGATGCCAGGTGGAAGAGGTGGAGTAAGCATGGTCCCAGCACTGATGTTACACCAGTCCGCAGAAAGCACGCCCGGGAAGCGAGGGAACATGTGGTTGTGCAGTGGGGTTATGGATGCCAGGTAGAAGAGGTGGAGTAAGCATGGTCCCAGCACTGATGTTACACCAGTCCGCAGAAAGCACGCCCGGGAAGCGAGGGAATATGTGGTTGTGCAGTGGGGTTATGGATGCCAGGTGGTAGAGGTGGAGTAAGCATGGTCCCAGCACTGATGTTATAACAGTCCGCAGAAAGCACGCCCGGGAAGCGAGGGAATATGTGGTTGTGCAGTGGGGTTATGGATGCCAGGTGGAAGAGGTGGAGTAAGCATGGTCCCAGCACTGATGTTACACCAGTCCGCAGAAAGCACGCCCGGGAAGCGAGGGAATATGTGGTTGTGCAGTGGGGTTGTGGATGCCAGGTGGAAGAGGTGGAGTAAGCATGGTCCCAGCACTGATGTTACACCAGTCCGCAGAAAGCACGCCCGGGAAGCGAGGGAATATGTGGTTGTGCAGTGGGGTTATGGATGCCAGGTGGAAGAGGTGGAGTAAGCATGGTCCCAGCACTGATGTTACACCAGTCCGCAGAAAGCACGGCCGGGAAGCGAGGGAATATGTGGTTGTGCAGTGGGGTAATGGGTGTCCCTGTGTCAGGTAAGTGTGTGTGCATAATATGCTATTGCACTGGTAGTGACAGAGAGGGAAGTGTGTTTGGGGAATCGGGGGCAGTAGGCAGCTGTTAAAGAAAGAGGATAAAATTAAATTAGGAAGGTGAAAGAAATGAGAGAGGTAGAAAGGAGAGGTGAGAGGAATGAGGAGGAGGCAGTAGAATCAGGTAAATGGGACTGGGAAGGTAATGAGGTAGGAACAGGGACAGATGGTAACAATATTTAGGATGGTGTGGCATCAAATTCAAACTTCTCACTCTCACTTACAAAGCTCTCACCCAATCCTCTCCCATTTACATCTCTGACCTTATCTCCCTTTACTCTCCCACCCGTCCTCTTCGCTCTGCTAATGCACGCCGCCTCTCCTGTCTCCTGATTACTTCCTCCCACTCCTATCTCCAAGATTTTTCACGTGCTGCTCCCTTCCTTTGGAATTCTTTACCTCTCCCCCTCAGACTCTCCACCTCTCTACAAAACTTCAAACGGGCTCTCAAGACCCATTTCTTTACCAAACCCAGCCAAATCTCATCCTAACCCCCTGTTCCATGCTCTCTATGTACCCCATCTGTGTCACCCCTGTCTGTCTACCCCTACCCCTAGAATGTAAGCTCTCACGAGTAGGGCCCTCTTCCCTCACGTGCTCACCCTTTTCTTCTTTAATAATTCTCAACTGCCCAAATCAGTTTTTGGGCCACCTGGAACTTATCTCTGTCATTTACTGGTGTAGTTATGCATAGTTACCCTGTACTTGTCCAAAATTGATTTCAACTGTAAGTCACTGTTTTGATTATGTGCATATGTACTCTGTAATTGGGCGCTGCGGAACCCTTGTGGCGCCATATAAATAAATGATAATAATAATAATAATAATAAAAGGAGAATAACAATATAGGGCACTTGGCGAGGTGACTGACAAGGTTACAGGGGAAGTGGTGAAGGGAATGACATGGCTAACCAGCATGGAAATGGGCACTGGCCGGTAATGTGGGGATGGGGGGGGGGGGGGGGTTAGTGAAGAGGAGGGAGTAAAGGAATATAACAAAGGACAAAGAGCTCCCATCACAATGGCTCCCTGTAACCTGTAACAGAGGGGGTGGCCATACAGCAGGAGAGAAGGCTCCAATTATGCCACTGATCCATTGCAGCCTGATGGCCACCCACTCTCTCCACCGCTCCCACCTTGCAGCCAAAAACAGAAAAGTTATTTAAAAGATACATGACATATTTTGCAGAATTTAGAAAACATCAAGGGTGGGATGTACTAAAGGGAAAATGCGACAAAACCCTCGTTTTCGGGGGTTCTATCGCATTTTCATAAGTACTATCACCCAACTGCCGCGTTTTTGCCCATGAGGGTATCGCCATCTCTGGTCACGCTAGGTCCTCCTACAAACACACTCTTTTTGTTGTCCGCTTGTGCCCCTGTCAGTTTGCTTGGTCACAATCTGATCACAAAACTTCGATGTTCTATCAGCTGCTCGTCTGATGGAGTTTATCTGCAGATATTGTCCTGAATCAACCATTGTATCTGTATGTGCCTCATGCTGTAGCGACCCTACTTACATACAAGCAAACACAGAATTTAACCACTTCACGGCTCACTAAGTGGGAATTAGCTTTGCTGGCGCCCAGTAATCACATTATCCAGCGCTGCAATACAGTGAATCCCGTCACCCTGCTGCCTGTAAGGGATGAGTCTTTATAGACTCAGAGGGAGGAGGGGGAAGGTGGGGCACACAAGAGATTGCCTTACAATTGCAGCACAGAACTTTCCTCCACATCCCGACTTCTCTGATGAGCCTATCCCTCATGCAGATTTATCATTGTTCATGGATGGAAGCTGCCTAAGATGAGAGGACGGCAGCCTCGGGTATACACACGATGTATGCACAAAGACTGATACGTTGGAGACCAGACCCCTGCCAGCCCCTCACTCAGCTCAAAGTGCTGAGCTTGTAGCATTAACCAGAGCTTGCAAACCAGCAAAGGACACAATGATACATATTTACACTGCTATGTCACAGGAACAAGTGTATATAATGTCTGACATATGTATACCTGATACACAAACATTGATTTCTATGCAATTAACTTCCAGTCCACAGGAAATCTCCACCTGGGAGCGAGATGGGTGACAGCCAGACGCGGATGGTTTGTGGTGCAGCAAAGAAGGCAAGAAGCCAGTGGCACCCAGATCACTTTTACCTGCATTGGCTCAGGTCACTCATGGTCTGACCCATGCATCTAAAACTGCAATGACTAATTTAGTCAGGACCTAGTGGTACGCTCCTGGATTCTCTGCATTGGCTTCTACATTTTGTCAAGGCTGTCTAATTTATCTCCAAAACAATCCAGGTAGAAAAGTGCCTACAATATCATCACACCTTCCCGCCACAGAGGGACCATTTCAGGTGGCACAAATTGATTACATTCAGATCCCAATGGTAAGACAATTGCTGTATGCTCTGACTGTTTAGCGGGTGGGTGGAGCGTTGCCTGTAGCCTCAGCAACTGCTAGTATAACAGCCAAGAAGATAGTGCAGGACTTAGTCTGTAGGTATGGACTTCCCCAGGTTATCTCTTCTGACCAAGGTACGCATTTTACAGGAAGGGTATTCAGAGAAATGTGTGAAATGATGGGCATTAAGTAACAACTACATGCGCCCTATCACCCCCAGTCAAGTGCAAAAATTGAAAGATTAAATTAGACTGTAAAGAATAAATTGCAGAAGTGTACCAAGCAACCCGGACTCTTGTGGCCTGAGGCCTTGCCACTTGTATTGCATTCTATCCGAACCACGCCCACTGGACCATTACGCCTTTCCCCATATGAAATTCTATTTGGGAAGTTGCCTAATCTTATGATGGTCCCAGCCCCAGACCCCTCTACAGCCCAAGATGTGACTGTTAAATATCTGATTAATATGACTAGACAGAGCAAGACAATTCACAATGCTGTTATTTCCCAACAGACAAGCAGTCCTGCGGCCTGCCATGATTTGATGCCTGGTGGCTTTGTGATGATAAACGTTTTACGTTGCAGTTCTTTTTCCGAGCGGTGGGAAGGACCATTCCAGGTGCTGTTAACTACTCCGACAGCGGTGAGAGTCGGCAAAAGATCCACCTGAGTACACGCATCACACTGCAGAAGAGGTCCAATCAGACCCGCCCACCGGAGTGAACCCGAGGACATCCTGCAGATCATCTCACCTGTGTTGCTCACAGGACCGTGACCACCAGAAAGGACACAATAAACCCCCTGGAGAGTTGCCACCTAAGTCGGAAAGAAGCAAAGCTTCTCTACCCATGAAGAAAATTAAGATACTTTGGATATATATATATATATATATATATGTATATACAGTGTGTGTATTTATGTATGTATGTGCATTTTTTTTATGTGTGTGTATATATATATATATATATATAAACATATATGTGTGTATATATATATATATATATACATATATACACAAACACACACACACACAACAAAAAGACTGCGGCACTCTCAGACTTGCTTTATAAAAAGTTTTTAAAGAGGCGTCTTCCATCCCGCTGTGAAGATGCCAGGTTCCTCTCCTTCACAGCGGGTTGGAAGACGCCTATTTAGGTGAGTTGTCAGTACACACACTGTTTGTCTGTTTTATATGTTGTGCTTGAAAACGGTGCTGTAGGGGCACCGTAACGTTGCACCTATGCAAGATGATTTTGCTTCACTAAAAACTTTTTAAAAAGCAAGTCTTGGAGTGCCACAGTTTTTTCGTCGTCAGCATCTGTACCCACACTGAAGGCACCCGAACACAAACATTATCCAGCGCAGAGTGCCAGATCCATTTTTGTTTTTGATATATATATATATATATACACATACATATATATCTATATACACACAGTATATTAGTATTTACACACACATACACACCCATGGAAACTCCCCTGAATAAATCCTGCGTTTGCCCCTGCATACTGGAGACTCACATCACTGACTATATGGACATGAGATAAAGGAAAGAATGCTATACTTGCCATCCATAAGGCCACTGTTAGAGTTCTCAATGAGACTGACTGTTGAGTGCTACACATTTGCCAATGACTACTGAGTCAGGGATACCCTTAATAGCTATTCCGGTAACTTGGGAAGAAGACATGAGATTTGATTGGGTATACTGGGAAGCGAATTTCTCTGGAACCAATTTTAGCACCAGAATTAGTCCTCAGAGGAGAATAAATTCACCCCCCTTAGCGATAGTAGCCAGAGTAGAACAGCCTGCCATCTGTGTGGTTCATAATGATCTAGCTCTAGGAACATTAGATAATGGTGGGACAAAGTCCATACGCATAGTCAAAAGACAAAATATGGGGGACACTGAGTGTCCCTGAGGAGTCCTGGTACTGAATGGAAAGGATGGAGAAGACATACATTTAGGGATATTTATGGTAAGGTCAATAACTCCATGTTTAGAACTTGGGAAGGAAGCGTGGACATTCATGGCCTGAACCCCTATAGTAGGATAGGTAACAACACTCACTCTTTCCTCTAACCCTGCTCACAAATATAAGAGTGGCAAGTGTCACGCTCCCTAGAGGCTTTTACTGGTTCTGTGAGAAGAATGCTTACTCACGGTTAGAATTAGGAGGATCAGGTAAGTGTGTCCTTTCTAAGGTAGCCACCTACCTGAGAGTCACAAGAAAATGACACTGAGTCCCACGTAACACTGATTATAGGGAAGTATTTTATAGGGTAAGGAGAGGTATAGTGTATAAAAATAGATGGGAGCAATTCTTTTACTCGCTTTCCCCCAGGAAGGGGTAGGAATTCCGTCAGAAAGACTGTAAGCTTACACTCACTATATGGACAAGATAGTAAATGAAACCAGTCATGCTCTATGAGAAATGAATGAAGACTTATCTCAAGTGTGTAAAGAAGCTTTATAAAACAGGTTTGCTTTAGACCAAGTGCTGGCCTCAGAGGGAGGAACGTTGCCTTGATAGGACAGGAGTGTTGTACTTACATTACAGATAATTCAGATAAAGTGGAAGGACACATTAGAGAAGTGGGAAAGATGCAGGAAGGAATAAGGAAGATAGGAGGAGAAGGATGGGATCCTTTTGGATTCCTAGGCAGAGGTATATCAGCTCTGATAGCCGGATTCTTACAGTATGTAGTAATTGGAGGATTGATATTATTACTTTTTACCTGTGTTTAAAGTGTATACCAGGGGCCGTAACTAGGTGTGTGCCAGCAGTGCCTGGCACACAGCGCATATTCACTGTGGGCACAGGACCGCCGGCACAACCCGCAGGTCCGCTACTGTCTAAGGCAGCTCTAAAACCTCTGCTGCTTGCTGAGCACTTCCCATGGCGCAGATCATGTAGTTATTTACATGACACCAGGCAGCGCTGCAGCTGCCCGTCCGCAGTCTCCAGCTCCACCACCTTCTAAACGAATAAAGAAAGAATATACAATCACACAACTGAGGGGTAACTACTTGTTATACGAACCTCCGGGATCTGAGGTAGTTGAGTCGGAGCTCGGATCTGCCTCGGATCCCAACCTGAGGTGAAACCACGGCATTCCGCTGTCGGAGGCCAATTTCAAAGGTTCCATTAAGTCAATGGGCTGACAACTGATTGGCAGAGAGAACCATCTGTCATGGATCTCAGCCAATCAGCATGACCCCATTGACTTTAATGGGAATAGATGGCGGCCAGCACTGTGTTAATTACACAGCCCCCCGCACTGCTGACACCCCGCACTGCTGACACCCCCACACTGCTGACACCCCCGCACTGCTGACACCCCCACACTGGGGACACTTCCAGCACTCCAGCAAGGGCGACACTGCCAGCATCCCCGCACTGAGGACATTGCCAGCAGTCCTGAACTGCCAACACAACAAGCACCTCCACACTGCTGACGCAGCCGGCACCCCCATACTGGCAACACTGCTGACACACCCCAGCACTTCTGACACCGTCAACACCTGCACTTCTGACATTGCCAGCACCCCAGCAGTACTGACACCACTGGCAACTTCTTATTGAGGACACGTCCAGCAGTGCCAACACTGTCAGCACCCCTGCAGTAAGGACACCCCTGGTACCCCCACACTGCATACTCTGCCAGCAGTACCGACTCAGTCAGCATCTCTGCACTGAGGACACCACTGTCACTGCCAACACCACCAGAATCCCAGCCGTACCGACACTGCCGGCAACCCCACACTGCATACTCTGCCAGCAGTACAGACTCCGTCAGCATCTCTGCACTGAGGACACCAACGTCACTGCCAACACCACCAGAACCCCACCCGTATTGACACTGCCGGCAACCCCACACTGAGAACTCTAAAAAAAAAAAAGCAGCAAGAGAAGTATTTTTGTTGGAAGCACTTGAACCACAATAATGTTAAAACAACAACTCTTTATTAGATATATTTCTCTAACGTCCTAGTGGATGCTGGGGACTCCGTAAGGACCATGGGGAATAGACGGGCTCCGCAGGAGACTGGGCACTCTAAAGAAAGATTTAGTACTACCTGGTGTGCACTGGCTCCTCCCTCTATGCCCCTCCTCCAGACCTCAGTTAGAATCTGTGCCCGGCCAGAGCTGGGTGCTTTTAGTGGGCTCTCCTGAGCTTGCTAAGAAGAAAGTATTTTAGTTTAGGTTTTTTTATTTTCAGAGAGATTCTGCTGGCAATAGACTCTCTGCTACGAGGGACTGAGGGGAGAGAAGCAAACCTACTAACTGCGGCTAGGTTGCGCTTCTTAGGCTACTGGACACCATTAGCTCCAGAGGGATCGAACACAGGTACCTAACCTTGATCGTCCGTTCCCGGAGCCGCGCCGCCGTCCCCCTCGCAGAGCCAGAAGTACAGAAGCAGCAGAAGCATGAAGACATCGAAATCGGCGGCAGAAGACTCCAGTCCTTCATATGAGGTAGCGCACAGCACTGCAGCTGTGCACCATTGCGCCCACACTAACCCATACACTCCGGTCACTGTAGGGTGCAAGGCGCAGGGGGGGGCGCCCTGGGCAGCAATTAAGGTACCTTTTGGCAAAATAACACATATATCCAGTCAGGCACTGGATATATGTTCGAGCCCCCGCCATTTTTTACACATAGAAGCGGGACAGAAGCCCGCCGCTGAGGGGGCGGGGCCTTCCTCCTCAGCACACCAGCGCTATTTTCTCTTCACAGCTCCGCTGGAAAGACGCTCCCCAGGCTCTCCCCTGCAGTATCCAGGTGCAAAAAGGGTAAAAAGAGAGGGGGGGCACATAAATTTAGGCGCAAAACGATCACAAACAGCAGCTACTGGGTAATCACTAAGGTACAGTGTAATCCCTGGGTTATATAGCGCTGGGGTGTGTGCTGGCATACTCTCTCTCTGTCTCCCCAAAAACCTTTGTGGGGTCCTGTCCTCAGTCAGAGCATTCCCTGTGTGTGTGGTGTGTCGGTACGTCAGTGTCGACATGTTTGATGAGGAAGGATATGTGGAGGCAGAACAAGTGGAGGTGAATGAGGTGTCGCCGCCGACGGTGCCGACACCTGATTGGATGGATATGTGGAAGGTGTTAAATGATAATGTAAGCTCCTTACATAACAGGTTGGATAAAGCTGTAGCCTTGGGACAGTCAGGGTCTCAACCCATGCCTGATCCTACAATGCAGAGGCCGTCAGGGTCTCACAAGCGCCCACTATCCCAGATGGTTGACACAGATGCCGACACAGAGTCTGACTCCAGTGTCGATGACGATGATGCAAAGTTGCAGCCTAAAATGACTAAAGCCATCCGCTACATGATTATAGCAATGAAGGATATATTGCACATATCAGAGGAAAACCCTGTCCCTGACAAGAGGATTTATATGTATGGGGAGAAAAAGCATGAAGTGACTTTAACCCCTTCACATGAATTAAATGAATTATGTGAAAAAGCGTGGGATTCCCCTGATAGGAAAGTAGTAATTTCCAAGAGATTACTAATGGCGTATCCTTTCCCGCCAACGGACAGGTTACGCTGGGAATCCTCCCCTAGGGTAGATAAAGCTCTGACACGCTTATCTAAGAAGGTGGCCCTGCCGTCTCAGGATACGGCCGCCCTAAAGGATCCTGCGGATAGAAAGCAGGAAGCTATCCTGAAGTCAGTTTATACACATTCTGGTACTCTACTGAGGCCAGCAATTGCTTCGGCCTGGATGTGTAGTGCGGTAGCAGCATGGACGGATACTCTGTCTGAGGAGTTAGATACACTGGACAGGGACACTGTTCTAATGACCCTGGCACATATCAAGGACGCGGTCCTATATATGCGGGCTGCCCAGAGGGACATTTGCCTGCTGGGCTCTAGAATAAACGCAATGTCCATTTCTGCCAGAAGGGTCTTATGGACTCGGCAATGGACAGGGGATGCCGACTCTAAAAAACACATGGAGGTTTTGCCTTATAAGGGTGAGGAATTATTTGGGGACGGTCTCTCGGACCTAGTTTCCACTGCTACGGCAGGGAAGTCAAATTTCTTGCCTTATGTTCCCTCACAGCCGAAGAAAGCACCGTATTACCAAATGCAGTCCTTTCGTTCGCAAAAGAGCAAGAAAGTCAGAGGGGCATCTTTTCTTGCCAGAGGCAGGGGTAAAGGAAAAAAGCTGCACCATGCAGCTAGTTCCCAGGAACAAAAGTCCTCCCCGGCTTCCACTACATCCACCGCATGATGCTGGGGCTCCACAGGCGGAGCCAGGAGCGGTGGGGGCGCGTCTCCGAAATTTCAGCCACCAGTGGGTTCACTCACAGGTGGATCCTTGGGCTATACAAATTGTGTCTCAGGGATACAAGCTGGAGTTCGAAGTGACGCCCCCTCACCGTTACCTAAAATCGGCCCTGCCAGCTTCCCCCATGGAAAGGGAGGTAGTGTTGGCGGCAATTCACAAGCTATATCTCCAGCAGGTGGTAGTGAAGGTTCCCCTCCTTCAACAGGGAAGGGGTTACTATTCCACTATGTTTGTGGTACCGAAACCGGACGGTTCGGTCAGGCCCATCTTGAATTTAAAATCCCTGAATATTTATCTGAGGAAATTCAAGTTCAAAATGGAATCGCTCAGAGCGGTCATTGCAAGTCTGGAAGGGGGGATTTCATGGTGTCTCTGGACATCAAGAATGCTTACTTGCAAGTCCCCATTTATCCGCCTCATCAAGAGTACCTCCGGTTGGTGGTACAGGACTGTCATTACCAATTCCAGACGCTGCCGTTTGGCCTGTCCACGGCACCGAGAATATTTACCAAGGTGATGGCGGAGATGATGGTGCTCCTTCGGAAGCAAGGAGTTACAATTATCCCATACTTGGACGATCTCCTCATAAAGTAAATAAAATATTGGTGAAAACAAGTGGTCAAAAGAGCTGTGAAGTGATCAAAATTGAGTGGAAATTAATGTTATTGAGGTCAATAATACTCTAGGAACAAAAAAAGGCCCAAAATTAAGTGATTCTAGCTTCTTTTTTTTTGTACAATTTAAAAAAAAATCCAAACTCAGCCGACGGATCAGAACCAAATCCAAATCCAACAAAAATGGCCCGGCGCACATAACCACTTGTTGACCACTTGACTGACATTTTTTTTTTCTCAAAAATTGTCTGGCTTTTTTTATATGTAAAGTAGGTGAAGAACAAAATTATAAAAAAAGGAAAAAAAAAATCTTCAAAATATTTCTAATATTTGTATTTTTTAAAACATCGGAACATCGGTTGACACTATCGGAAGATCGGGAACATTGCAACCATCATGACTTTCATTTTAACTGTTGGGGCAGCCACCAGGTACACAGGGGTGTCTTGCGGGGGTTAGTTTACACTTCTGAGCGCCTGCTACTGTCTGCAGTTGCTGGGTGGGGGGTCCTGTCGTGCTGACTGATCAGTGATCGACAGCAGGGCAAACACTGGGGGAGGGTGCAGGAAGGCAGAGGGACTTCCGGTCCCTATGACAGCAGCAGCGGAGGGAATTTGCCAACACTGCCTATCTGACTGGTCACATCCTGTGTGCCCAGGTCAGATAAAGAACTTACGAAAGGAAGAAAGGAAAGAATGTCTCTTTGTTGGCGCACATGAAAAATTTAAAATTTAACTTTTAATAAATTCATTAAGATTGTCCAAACACAAAATAAACAGTACAATACAACAAGTATCACACAGTGATACACTGATTACACACAGTGAATGAAATACTTAATAAAGTGATTTTTAAAAAGAAGGCTCGCTACCTGTGTCCTATATACTGAATCAGTTTAATTTTATTATATCTTGCTAGAAATAGTATAGTAGTAAGACTGTAATCAGTCTATTGAATAAGATATCTGGAAAATTGTCCTATTAATTCCCAGGGATTGTAACCTTAGAAGCTGTATAATAACAGCCTGAAGTATAACATCAATTGATTCCCATACAGTGGAATATTAAGGACCCTTCACACATAGGATCAGACTGCTGTGTTAATGTTTTATGATTCATTCAATATGATATCCCTACTCCAGTAGATTGTGTTTATTGTGAGTAGATCAATTTATTACTGCTAAACAGAGTCATCAAAAACGTTCTGCACCAATTGGATTAATATATATGGCTAAATATAGGTATCATTTATTCCCATAGCCTTAAATAATTGTGGTGCAGAGCTGTTCAAATAATTTGCCGAGTGTTAAATAACCCCAGTAAAATAATGTTTACAAATTGTTCTGTATTCAGGATTAGCGTTTATCCAGAGATCGCATGATATCTAGAATGCTGGTATCATTACATGATGCTTATCATAGCAGCATTAAATTCCTCATGTATTGCTTTTGTTACTGGCAGCTGTACAGCTTCATATGGGTGTAGTACTGCAGACCGGCGGTCACATGAATACCACCCCTTCATATACTGCAAGCAGCTACTAATGTAACCTCTAGCAAATAGCTGCACTGTTCATAAATAAATACAGTGTAACCATTGGGATGAGATCACTGAGTCTATCCCTTAATACTGAATTGATGCTGCATGTAGTACTTAGGCTGCTTATAAATTGCTAGTAGCTGTGCACAGCATGAACATATAAATATCGAGTATTATCTGGCTAACTTGCCAATTAGTAAGTGCTGCAGCTATTAGATTTTTTCACATTGGAGTACTTTACATATATACATTAGTCATTATTCACACACAGTGACATGAAGCTGCTAGTATACACAACTACATAGATAGAAATGTGGTATACTAGTATGTGCAGTGTCAGCTCACACATTCATTTTCAGAGGAAACACTGTGTTTATTCCAGCACTCTAGACTTAGTGTTACATGACCGCAGTGTTACATGACCGCAGTGTATATAGTAGGTGCTGCAGCTGTTGGATTTGTCACCCTGCAATAGTTTACACATACGTATCAATCATATTCAGATGTAGTGAAGTGAAGCTGCTGACATATATGGCTTGCTGCAAAGATCTGCTCTCTCACAGAACACTATATAGGGAACACTATATATATCCAGCATTCAGAACTTGAAGTCTCCTATCAACAGTATGTACACAGCAGTATTTATGTGTTATTGGCATAATAGGTCCGTTTGCACAGCAAGATATAACTTTTACATATAATACATTAGTGCATTAGTGAGACCAGGTAGCGGCCATGACCCTGCCGACACGTGGTTCATTTTTTTGGACTTTTTCTAGGTTAACCCGATTGTTTATCCTGGTCAGAGCCGGTCTTAGGCATAGGCAAGCTAGGCAAATGCCTAGGGCATTTGGTATGCCTAGGGGCACCAGCAGCTTCTGCTGATTAAAATGATATGCAGCATGCCTATATTCTGTGTGTGACTGCGGCTGTATCTGCATATGAAATGCTACGTTGCAGTGTATTCTTGGAAATTACTGTAATGTAGCATTTCATATGCAGATACAGCCGCAGTCGCACACAGTATATAGGCATGCTGCATATCATTTTAATCAGCAGAAGCTGCTTGTGCGTCCTAGCCACATAGTAATGCAAATAAGACATTTTCATAAACAAAAGGCGCCCGACGTTAGCAGAGCTGCCAGCTGACTCATGCCAGGCATCTCCTGCCGAACTAGCGGCGGTGCTATGGGGCACCAGCCAAAATCTTGCCTAGGGCATCATATCGGTTAGGGCCGGCTCTGATCCTGGTTACCCTTTATTGGCAACCAATGACCAATACAAATGCTGCTATTATATCATGTGACTCCCCTAGCCATTGTGCTACTCCTATGTTAAGTATAGGAGAAGTGCTGGTAGCTTCCTGCCCATGGCTCCCATTCCTCCACGCCATGCTGGTCACGTGCCTGGCTCAGCCAATAACGATCCCTCCCATTGCAAACATAGGAGTTTCAGTCACATGTTACCCAATAGCCGATAGACTATCCCTAATGTTAAATAAAGAAAAAGATCGATAACCCGCAGGTATTGAACGTTTGTGTGTGTGTGTGTGTGTATATATATATATATATATATATATATATATGTGTGTGTGTATGTATATATATATATATATATATATATATATATATATATAGTACTTCTTCAGTACACTGGGAAAGGAGGTTAGGTGATTAGAATACAATGTTATTGGTATATAGATTTAAATGCTGTATTTCATGTGGCTGAGCTATCACAGGATATTTGTCAACCAATCAGCTGTCTCCCATAATAAACATAGTGTATTATTTAGATGGTGCTCCATTAATATACATAGAGATGTCCTTATTGTAGTAGTCACATATGTATTCCTTCACTCCCTGCAATATGAATTAAACTGCATTATCTTAACCTTTAGGGGATCTCTTTATTAAGTGAGATTCCATTTGAGATTTATTATTATCCTTTTAATAGAAAATTATTATATTTCAAATAATTAATTTTGGTGTTACAATTAACTCCGCTGGTAACAATCCAGTATTATTGATCCTTCTGAAGTGTATCATCAGATAGTGTATTAGTTCACAATTCCATGCTTCCCAAGAGCATGATAACAATATAAAAGACATGCCTATATATACAGTGTATCTGTGTTATGTGACTAATATTACAGTGAAAAAGAACTGTGCAATAAAAAGAGCTGATTATATGTGTATATATACATCTACACAATTATATAGACGTGCAGTGTAGCTAGTAGTGAAAATTACCATAATAAAAGATTATATAAATATTGTATTAGATAATTAACTGCAAACATGCTGATAGTGTGAAATTGTGCCAGACGGCAAATCAAATAAGTGCAAAACGTGTCCAAAAATAATGAATAAAGTGAAATGAGTGTTCAAAAGAGAAATGCATGCTAAAGTGATGATAACAATTCATAACTTGTGACCATAATGGTCTTGTATTGTCGATAACAAGTGGAGCCTCAATAACATGAGACAATATGATATAAACTAAATAGCATTGTGAATCACCCATTGGTTAAGATGTTTCAGTCAGTGATTAAAGGTAAGTGAATGTATCCCAATAATTCATTTGATTTTATCAGATTCCCTATCAGGTACGGTAATAATCCCAAATGACACGTATTACTATATTAGTTCCTGCCAACTGGATTCTTCTCAATAAGATTTCAAATCATGAGGTTGATAGATAAAAGGTAAGTATAGAATAGCAGGTAAGTATAGATAATGGAAGCAAAAAGGTGATGGTATTCATATTTTACCACTTTTAATGGTGATATCTACATGTACAAATAACTAAGAGCAATAATATTCGCTCAACAGCGGATAAGAAGGGGATGAATTTCCACCTTGTTGTTGTTCTCTCAAGTCCAATGGTGGTGTCTATAAATCGGGTAACAAGGAATCAATGCAGGGCCGTTTCTAGCCAATTTGGCTCCCAGTGCAAGATTAAAAAATGTGCCCCCCCCCCCCCCCCCATTGCTATAAAAATAAAATTACCGCTGAGGTAACCTGGAGTCTCTCCGGAGGAGTTGCGCATCCCTTTCAGACAGCGTCTGTGTCAGCTGCAGAGGGAAAATGGCGCTGGTGAGCTGCTGGATCTGCTCATAGCGAAGCCACGCCCCTTCAATGGCGCGCGATCTTCCCGCTCTTTTTTATACTGGCTGTATGTGTAAATGTGCATAAAATGAACACAGACTCGTTTTATGGCTTTGTTGCCAGTCTGAGTACTGTGTCCGCTGTTCTATACACAGCGGGAGACGCAGTCCGCCCCGTCTAGAAGCCATGCATCTCCGTACCCTCATGCCGCCATAATGGCCGGCGCCTCACTAACCGGGACGCCGGCTTAGTACTCACCACTCTTCATTCTTCTGGCTCTGTTAGGGGTGGTGGCGTGCTGCGGGAATGTACGCTCGCTGTTGTCGGGCTTGTGAAGAGTTCTCTCAGGAGCTAGCGTCCTGTCAGTGGGGAACGGGACCATTAACCCTTCAAGAGGTTGGGCCATTTCCCCCCCCCCCCCCCTCAAGTCCCACAAAGCAGGCATGCTGGTGCTATCCAGCCCTATCTGAAAACAACAAACAGAAAATAAATGCAGAAAACTCTTCAGGAGCTTCCTTCAGCATGACCGGCTCTTCCGGGCACATTTTCTAAACTGAGTCTGGTAGGAGGGGCATAGAGGGAGGAGCCAGCACACACTATCAATTTCTTAAAGTGCCCATGGCTCCTAGTGGACTCGCCTATACCCCAGGTACTAAATGAATTCCCAGTATCCCCTAGGATATAAGAGAAAATCGACCAAATCTGCAATGCGATAATTGAGTACATTGCACAGATGTATCAATTATCACATGCAGGGACAGAGCTTGCGAGCAAGTTCTGCCCCTGCAATGTCTGTCTGCTGCATCATTGGAGAAAAATACCCCGATGTCATGCTGCAGATGTGCCTCCACCGAGGCAACCCCCCATCGCAACTACCCCACCCTGCGCGCGCGTACCGTGGACCCCCTCATGGTAAATATACTCACCAGGTCAGGGAGCCGGTCATCACTGCTCCTGCCGGGCGCCGGATCCTGTGCGCTTCTGTGACCCCCAGTGCTGTAAAGTGAGCTGCCATTTCTACAGCGTCACTTTACTGCACTGGGGGTCACAGCGCAGAATACTGTATGGAAGACTCAGCGCCTGGAAGCCCGCACAGGAGCATTGATCACCAGCAGGGCCGGCCCGAGCCTATATTTTTTAGTAAAAAGGGACAGCGTGTGCACAAAAAGGGGTGTGGTTTCACAAGAAAGTAACGGCCGGACAATTTTTCACCAGTCTGCAGTGCCAAATACACATATGTCCCCACAGTGCCAGATATACATATATCTCCACATTGCCAGATACACATAGGCCCACAGTGCCAGATACACATATGTCCCCACAGTGCTAGATATACATATATCTCCACATTGACAGATACACATAGGCCCACAGTGCCAGATCCGCATATGCCTCCAGCAGTGCCAGATACACATATGTCCCCACAGTGCCAGATACACATATGCCTCCAGCAGTACCAGATACACATATGTCCCCACAGTGCCAGATACACATATGCCCCCAGCAGTGCCAGATACACATATGTCCCCACAGTGCCAGATATACATATATCTCCACATTGCCAGATACACATAGGCCCACAGTGCCAGATCCGCATATGCCCCCAGCAGTGCCAGATACACATATGTCCCCAGCAGTGCCAGATACACATATGTCCCCACAGTGCCAGATATACATATATCTCCACATTGCCAGATACACATAGGCCCACAGTGCCAGATACGCATATGCCTCCAGCAGTGCCAGATACACATATGCCCCCACAGTGCCAGATATACATATAACTCCACATAGCCAGATACACATAGGCCCACAGTGCCAGATACGCATATGCCCCCCAAAGTGCCAGATACACATATGCCCCCACAGTGCCAGATACACATATGCCCCCACAGTGCCAGATACACATATATCTCCACATTGCCAGATACGCATATGCCCCCACAGTGCCAGATACGCATATGCCCCCACAGTGCCAGCTACACATATATCTCCACATTGCCAGATACACATAGCCCCACAGTGCCAGATAAACATATGCCCCCACAGTGCCAGATACGCATATGCCCCCACAGTGCCAGATACGCATATGCCCCCACAGTGCCAGATACACATATGCGCCCACAGAGCCCAATACACATATGCCCACACTGTGCCAGATATGCATATGCCCCCACAGTGCCAGATACGCATATGCCTCCAGCAGTGTCAGATGCACATATGCCCCCAGCAGTGCCAGATACACATATGCCCCCAGCAGTGCCAGATACACATATGCCCCCACAGTGCCAGATATGCATATGCCCCACAGTGCCAGATACGCATATGCCCCCACAGTGCCAGATACACATATATCTCCACATTGCCAGATACACATATCCCCACAGTGCCAGATATGCATATGCCCCCACAGTGCCAGATACGCATATGCCCCCACAGTGCCAGATACGCATATGCCCCCACAGTACCAGATACACATATGCCCCCACAGTGCCAGATATACATATATCTCCACATTGCCAGAAACACATAGCCCCACAGTGCCAGATACGCATATGCCCCCACAGTGCCAGATACACATATATCTCCACATTGCCAGATACACATAGCCCCACAGTGCCAGATACACATATATCTCCACATTGCCAGATACACATATGCCCCCACAGTGGCAAATACACATATTTCTCCTTTTTTAGGGGAGATTGTTACCCTTTGGTGAATATCACATACGGGCGCATATGACACACCAGGCATGAGAAGTTCCTGATCTGACGTCCGGCTCCTGCAGTATTCATTGAACAGCGGGACACTGACACGCAATTACTCGACCCGGTGCCCATTTTTCACTGAGGCTGCTAAGTGGAGAGACCTCATTTGCAGTGGCACTAGAATACTGATGATCTCACCTTTTGGTGTACGTGGCACGGGTGTTTACCATATACCGGGCGAACGCTGATCAGGTACTCAGGGCTGCCCTCTCATCCACTGCATGATATCTTGGACCCCCCTGCAATGCTCCTAGGTAACAGGGGAGGGGGATACTAAACGTGGACAGTAGAAGCAGTCCACACTGCTCCTTCCCTTCAGTCCCAGGTGGACGGCTCTTCCCTGCTCTCATTGTTCCCATTCACTGCCCAACAGGGCACATGGGACAAAAGCAGAAAGGGAATCTGTTTCCACACACCTGGGACTCTTTCTTCATCTTTGGTGTCTGTACCTTGGTAATGGAATGATATAAATGTATTTATCCGAAATGAATGTTTATAGATTTATCTGGAAATATTAATGACAACGAGTTATAGTGTGTCTAGTGGATATATTTATCTCTTAAGAGCATAATTACCATGAGCCCAGCACCTATAATTGACAGTGCCTAGACAACATGAATAATATCACCACTCAGAATAGGAATTAATTAATCAATCAATCAATCAATCCATCAATCCATGTGCCGACAATTAGCCTCAATTGTGACCCAGAGAAAGACCTCACTGAATTATAACCTTGTTTAAATCTCTTATACCAAGGAGAAATTGTCCACAGTTTTTGTATGAATTTAAACAATGGTGCAAGTAACTTCTTCTTCCCTTTTTTCCTGAAGAAAAAGGATTAACAATTGTGACAGGACGATACCGTACGGAAGCACTCGCAGCTTCCGCGTCCCGTTGACTGCGCACAGAATGGAAGGTCAAGCCGCACGAGGCCTGACCACATAGGGGATTCCCGCTTACCGTCAGTAACCGCCTGTTACTGACTCCACCCACTGCGCTGTGGGCGGGTTCTCGCTGCCACCACCAAACTCCTAACCTGCCGTGGCGTTTGGAACCACGGTTCTGCTCTGTATGTGCCGACGCACTGCTTTACCACACCTGTGCGGTGTCGACGAATCCCCACTAGCCACTTGCTAGGCCTCTACCGGTAGCTGGCGGAAGGCGGAGCTTGGAGACGTCAGGTGCTTCCCTGGACAGCCGGAGGACGGGGCTAGGTTTGGCCTAACCCTGTTGGTCACAAGATGAAGCAGTCTTCTTGAGGCAAAGGTGTTTATTGCTCAAATAACCTTTAAAAAGGCTCCTCCCTATTGCTAGGGGCAACAGCATACAATTAAGATCTTTTCAGCAGAAGAAGATGTTACAATACACTCTGGAGGCACGCAGGTCTCCTTTTTATGTCAGTTTTCCACACAGTACCACAGGGGGGTAAGCCCTCCCTGTCTTCTCCAACCAATCAGGTTATTTTACAAAATACCAATAAATTACATTTTACAAGGATATAAGTGCAATAAAACAATATCCTCCTTCCTGTCACCCAGACAACGTTTGGTATCAGATTAACATTCACTATTGATAAATTTATCACATATCTTCAAAATACAGATGTTTCTGGTCATTCACATCTCCAGGCAATCCCAGTGTTTAAGATTACAACAGGAATGGCTACAATACAAACAAACAGTCTTCCTTCCTGCATAGGTCGTTCGTTCGTATGTCAATTAAATCAGGTACATGAAACAAGTTCCAAGCCCATAAACCCAGTGATTAGCATCTCTCTCTAAGGAACTTACACATCAAAAGGTATTGTCCTTCACACCTCTCTGATAGAACAGGGCCATTAGCATGCCACTTCCTATTTCCAGAGGATAAGAGAGGATTATTCAGACATCTATAAGAGTAAGTGCATTTTCCTCTTTAAATATACAGATGACCACATCTTGAATATAAAATACAGTTAAACATGCATTCCTGCAATTGTGCACAGAGCACTACATATGACATGTTAAAACTTTTAAACAGTCCGCGCCCAGCGCCGTAAGTACGTTTCACAGTGATGCCCAGCACCCATTGTCCCTTAATATGGCGCCGGGCACTAGGGGTTAACCCCTTCAGTGCCAAAGCGGCCATTTGCCTCGTGGCTGGGGCTCTCCGGCCACACTCCTCCCCCCCCATTCAAGCGGGTCAACCAGGGACCCATGTCCCAACGATTTGGGTCCTGGTCCCGCAGTCCGTTGGGGTGAAGGGGACGCTACCTGGGGGGTGTAGGCTCTGGCCTAGACAGTTCATCCATAGTGTAGTGGGCCTCTCTTCGTGGGTGCACAATGTTCAAATAGTCCACCTGAAGTCCAAGTTCAAGGCTCCACCACAAAAGTCTGTCCAATTTCCCCAAGGTAGGTTGCCGCCACCTAACGGGTGGGTGGTAAGTCACCACGGTGGGGGGCTGGTTACAAACAAGTGCCACCCACGGTGTCCCAATTGTGGCATACCCCACCTCCCACAATAGCAGTTTTCTGCTCAAACAGGCCACAGGGTGCTCCTGCCCATATGGCTCTTTCTGGCTCGGTACAGCTCCCAGTCCATGCAGTGGCGCAATAGTTCGTAACACACAGTCCTGGTCAAGAATGTGCGCCATCAGCACTGGAGCGGGTACCCGAGCCTCCTTCAATGACTGGAATGCCAACTCGCAAGCGGGTGCAAAGTCCACTGACTTGGGAATGCCCTTCCTAGCCATCTCTGTCAAGGGGTTCACTACAGGACTAAAGTCAATGACAACATGTCCGTAGGGCCTTACAGGTTCTAAGGTCAGTACCGGTCTGGGTGATGTGGGTCAGGGACAGCCTCTGGTTGCCTCCACCCCCTCTGGGTTGGGCCTACCCCTGTCTCCTCCCACATGGTGCCCCAGGCACTGCACCTCTGTCATGCCTATCTGGCAACTGTCTGCCCTAACTGTCAGACCTGCCCTCCAATCCTCCTCTGTCGACCTATGACTCGGGAAACCTACCCTGTCACCTAGGCCTACTCCTTCCTCCTCGTCCGCTACCTGTGCCACAGTGATGGCGGCCAGACCACCAGCCTCTGGATCCTGTGTGGCATCCACTGCAGGGAGGCTGCGTGTCTTCCCCGATCTACTGCACACAGGCAGGGGACCTGCTATGTCCACAGCAACTTGCTGCGAGGGTTCTCCTATGGGCAGAGGCCCAGAGACAACACAAACGCTGGAGTGCCCCGGCTGCCAACGCATGGCACCAGCCTTACATGTGGTCTGGGCATCATGCGACATTCCAGACCAGGGTAAGCTCTGTGTCAGGCACTTCAGGGTACGGTCTGTCTCCGGGTTGCTGTCCAAAGGGGTTTCGCTGGCAACCGACACCGGTTGCGCAGGAACGTTCCCTGAGGGGACCAGTTGGACACATTCCCTATCTGGTCTATCCCCTCCCACTTTCCTGGCTACCCTGTACCTTAACCCTTCCCGCCAGGTCAAACTTCCCACCCCAACCCTGTCAAGGCCGCTGCCAGAGTGGCGCCTCATGCCTTTCAGGGATGGGTCAGAGAGTTGAGCCTCCCTAAACTCCTGCCTGTGGCCCTCAATCTCTCCTAAATTGGGACGCTCTACAGGGGGATCTAGGTGGGGACTACTAGGGTCAGTCTGGTAGGGGTCAGTCATGGAAAAGTCAATGTGGTTTCTCATACTCACCGCCGGAGTTGGCAAACCACTTGGGTCAGGAACATCATTGGGCACCCCCACAGGATCAAACGAGCTGGAACCGACATCCTCTGCGTTGCTAGGGGACGTGGGCATACCAGAGGCAAAAGGCATGCGGGGTCGATGTACTGATCTAGCCGCTGTGATCTTTTCCTCTGGGCTGGTTGATGCTGTGGTTGGCTGTGCTGGCAGTTGTCTAGCAGCTGTAGTCTTTTCCTCTGGGCTGGGCTGTGCTGGAGCAGCTGATGTCAACAGTGGTTTTGGAACTTGACTCCGGGGAATGGCGCCAACAAACGTAGTGACGATCCCACCACCCAGATCATTTCCTAGGACCACATCAGTTGGGAGACCATCCATGACGGCAACTTCTCGCAACTCTGGTCCAGCTCCCCAGTCCAGGTAGACTCTTGCCATGGGAACCGCTTTTTCTGTTCCTTCTGCCAGGGTGACCGTGGCAGTGCGACCCTGCAATACTGCAGCAGGATCTATAAGGTGGGGGCTCACCACAGTGATTGAGGCCCCAGAGTCTCTTAGGCCTTCTCCCTGCAGAGGTCCCACGTGGACTGACTGCAGGTGCCTCCACATGTTGTGTAGGGGCTGTTTGGCCATGCAGGTGACTCTCTCCGCAGAGTGCACCTGTCTCTCGCCACACTCCATCGGACTGACTGGAGGGGGAACAGTCTCTGTAGGCTCATCTCCTCTCGTCAAACAAGCGATCCGGGCTCCAGCACTCGGATTTGGGGCACGAGTCTGGGGTGCTTGGGATGCAGAACAGTTCATCCTCAGATGTCCGATTTTCCCACAGCCGTAGCACTTCTTCTCCAGTCGTGGCACCGATGATCTCTGATCAGTTGCAGGGACGCTGCGGTGCGGTTGCTGGCCAAGAGCACCCGGGTTGGAAGATGCTTGTCTTTGGGGTTGATGAGTTGAAGAGGGGGGTCCCCCTGGTGGTACAGTCTTTTGGAGCTGGCTGCTCGCTGGGCGCTTCTGGCCCCGTGGCCGAATTGCCACATATTTGTCGGCTAATTGGGCAGCCATTTTTAAGCTGGGTGGCTCCCGATCTAGCACCCACTCCTTCACTTCTTGGGCGCACCTGCGGTAGAACTGCTCCCTGCAGATCAGGTCGATCAGTGCGTCCCATGTAGTGGCTTCCGAATCCTTCACCCACTTCACCACGTACTGCCGCAGCTGGGTGGCGAACTGCTCATGGGTGCTGCTAGGATTCTTAGGCAAGTCTCTGAATTTCTTCCTGTAAGACTCGGGAGTGATGAAGAATCGCTGGAGGAGGGCCTTCTCGACTTCGTCGTAGTTCCCACAGTCCTCCGTCGCCACTCCTCGATAGGCCTCCAAGGCCTCTCCATGCAGAGTGGGCACAAGGTGTCTCACCCACTCTGACTTGGGTAGATCATGTAGTTTACAAGTCCTCTCAAAGACTTGCAAATGTCCATCAATGTCCCCATCACTGTCTGCAAACTTGGCAAACTGAACTCGTCCTGATCTGTGTACAACAGCTGACAACGGCTCCCGGGGTACCACGGCCTGTGGTGCCCGCTCATCACGCCACATCTGGATGATGATCAAGCGCTCTTGCTCCGTTGCCCTTTCCCCCAATTCCGCTAGCCGATCTGCTAGGGTATCCGGGCCGCCCCCCCTGGGACGTCGGGATCCTGGCCCTGCTAGGGATTGCTGGGAAACATTGCTGCTGTGAGAGAGGGCGGGGCTTGTGGTTCTCACCGGTTCCTTACGAAGGTCCACTGTTGGGCCGTCCTCTGCGATGCTGACGCCGTCAGTGCTTTCCACCTCCGCCCGATGAGACTCCTCCCAGCTCCTAAGCGCCGCCTTCATGACGCTTCTGGACGCGTTGGAAGGGATATCCACACCCTTCCCCTGGCATACGATCTCCAGATCCTCCTTGGACATTCCGCTGAATTCCGCCATCTTGTGCGTCCTCCTGCGCTGCAGTTACTCCTCTCCTGAGTAACTCGGCTTCTCCAATCAGGTGATGAAAAGCCGCCTGGGATTATCCCACCTCTATGCCACCAATTTCTGTGACAGGACGATACCGTACGGAAGCACTCGCAGCTTCCGCGTCCCGTTGACTGCGCACAGAATGGAAGGTCAAGCCGCACGAGGCCTGACCACATAGGGGATTCCCGCTTACCGTCAGTAACCGCCTGTTACTGACTCCACCCACTGCGCTGTGGGCGGGTTCTCGCTGCCACCACCAAACTCCTAACCTGCCGTGGCGTTTGGAACCACGGTTCTGCTCTGTATGTGCCGACGCACTGCTTTACCACACCTGTGCGGTGTCGACGAATCCCCACTAGCCACTTGCTAGGCCTCTACCGGTAGCTGGCGGAAGGCGGAGCTTGGAGACGTCAGGTGCTTCCCTGGACAGCCGGAGGACGGGGCTAGGTTTGGCCTAACCCTGTTGGTCACAAGATGAAGCAGTCTTCTTGAGGCAAAGGTGTTTATTGCTCAAATAACCTTTAAAAAGGCTCCTCCCTATTGCTAGGGGCAACAGCATACAATTAAGATCTTTTCAGCAGAAGAAGATGTTACAATACACTCTGGAGGCACGCAGGTCTCCTTTTTATGTCAGTTTTCCACACAGTACCACAGGGGGGTAAGCCCTCCCTGTCTTCTCCAACCAATCAGGTTATTTTACAAAATACCAATAAATTACATTTTACAAGGATATAAGTGCAATAAAACAATATCCTCCTTCCTGTCACCCAGACAACGTTTGGTATCAGATTAACATTCACTATTGATAAATTTATCACATATCTTCAAAATACAGATGTTTCTGGTCATTCACATCTCCAGGCAATCCCAGTGTTTAAGATTACAACAGGAATGGCTACAATACAAACAAACAGTCTTCCTTCCTGCATAGGTCGTTCGTTCGTATGTCAATTAAATCAGGTACATGAAACAAGTTCCAAGCCCATAAACCCAGTGATTAGCATCTCTCTCTAAGGAACTTACACATCAAAAGGTATTGTCCTTCACACCTCTCTGATAGAACAGGGCCATTAGCATGCCACTTCCTATTTCCAGAGGATAAGAGAGGATTATTCAGACATCTATAAGAGTAAGTGCATTTTCCTCTTTAAATATACAGATGACCACATCTTGAATATAAAATACAGTTAAACATGCATTCCTGCAATTGTGCACAGAGCACTACATATGACATGTTAAAACTTTTAAACAGTCCGCGCCCAGCGCCGTAAGTACGTTTCACAGTGATGCCCAGCACCCATTGTCCCTTAATATGGCGCCGGGCACTAGGGGTTAACCCCTTCAGTGCCAAAGCGGCCATTTGCCTCGTGGCTGGGGCTCTCCGGCCACAACAATCAACTATTAGAACAGGATACAATATGAATGTTTTATATCTCACTTGTGCTATGAAATTATTGGTATCCGATTAATCTTGATTGTTCACTCTCTATATCAGTCAGTAACAAGTCCTTTCTCCTGACAAGTATACTTGAGACAGTGTATCTATTATCTGGTCTGCAGTACAAGTTGTTTTATCAACCACACACTGTTGCGAAATGGTGGACGTAAAACTGTATCAAATGACATGAACACTGTTACTGCAGTCTTGAACAGTAGACTGATGTAAAAAGTGCATATATGTTACAAAGCCTTTATGTAATTCACAGTGCTCTCTCTATCTGTTACTTGGATCTGTTTTCTTTTTCATTCCTTGGAATATATATAAGTAACATTTCTCTGGGGAAATTAGCACGGGCTATTTGGATAGTGATATACATCAATTTTTCCCTCCCTTGAAGGGCGCGCTATTTAGTGTATGGTATCACTTCTATGAATGTCTCTCAAGAGAGATCATCAGTAGCTAAATTAGCACTGATCAATTTTATTAATACCTCACAATGCTTATTTAATCACATCTTTCCTCTTTTTTCGCCTAAACAAGGAATTTATTGATAATTGGCATTATTGTGATATTTTATATATATAAAACTTTCAGGCCATCAGATAGGATAGAATGCCTGTTCGAGATGCTAATTTTTAATCATTTCAAAAGAGTGCGCCACACACTAAGCCTTCACTAACAATCTCCCCTAAAAATACTATTATCCAGCTTAGTGGCGCACCTCCAACCCTTATTCACCTTCACAAGGACCTTTTAGTGGCCCTTACTTCAATTTTTCCTCAAATGGTTGGTTTCTATTGACACCTCTCAATTCTTTAAATTACCAGTGCAGTGTCCTTTGGACCCTGTGTCCCCTCTTTAGAACACATATATCTCCACAGTGCCAGATACTCATAGCCCCACAATGCCAGATACACATATGTCTCCACATTGCCAGATACACATATATCTCCACATTGCCAGATCCGCATATGCCCCCAGCAGTGCCAGATACACATATGTCCCCACAGTGCGAGAGACGCATATGCCACCACAGTGCCAGATACACATATGCCCCCACAGGGCCAGATACACATATGCCCCCACAGTGCCAGATACACATAGGCCCCCAGCAGTGCCAGATACACATATGCCCCCATAGTGCCAGATACACATATGCCCCCACTGTGCCAGATACTCATAGCCCCAGCAGTGCCAGATACACATATGTCTCCACATTGCCAGATACACATATATCTCCACATTGCCAGATCCGCATATGCCCCCAGCAGTGCCAGATACACATATGTCCCCACAGTGCGAGAGATGCATATGCCACCACAGGGCCAGATACACATGTGCCCCCACAGGGCCAGATACACATATGCCCCCACAGGGCCAGATACACATATGCCCCCACAGTGCCAGATACACATATGCCCCCACAGTGCCAGATACACATATGCCCCCACAGTGGCAGATACACATATGCCCCTACAGTGCCAGATATACATATATCTCCACATTGCCAGATCCGCATATGCCCCCAGCAGTGCCAGATACACATATGTCCCCACAGTGCGAGAGACGCATATGCCACCACAGTGCCAGAAACACATATGCCCCCACAGTGCCAGATACGCATATGCCCCCACAGTGCCAGATACGCATATGCCCCCACAGTGCCAGAAACGCATATGCCCCCACAGTGCCAGATACGCATATGCCCCCACAGTGGCAGATACACATATGCCCCCACAGTGGCAGATACACATATATCTCCACATTGCCAGATACGCATATGCCCCCACAGTGCCAGATACACATATATCTCCACAGTGCCAGATACACATATATCTCCACATTGCCAGAAACACATAGCCCCACAGTGCCAGATATGCATATGAACCCACAGTGCCAGATACGCATATGGCCCCACAGTGCAAGATATACATATGCCCCCAAAATGCCAGATATACATATATCTCCACATTGCCAGACACACATATGCCCCCATAGTGGGAGATATACATATGCCCCCACAGTGGCAGATACACATATGCCCCCACAGTGGCAGATACACATATGCCCCCACAGTGCCAGATACACATATGCCCCCACAGTGGCAGATACACATATGCCCCCACAGTGGCAGATACGCATATGCCCCCACAGTGCCAGATACACATATATCTCCACAGTGCCAGATACACATATATCTCCACATTGCCAGATACACATAGCCCCACAGTACCAGATACACATATGACCCCACAGTGCCAGATACGCATATGCCCCCACAGTGCCAGATATACATATGCCCCCAAAATGCCAGATATACATATATCTCCACATTGCCAGATACACATATGCCCCCATAGTGGGAGATACACATATGCCCCCACAGTGCCAGATACACATATGCCCCCACAGTGCCAGATACACATATGCCCCCACAGTGCCAGATACAAATATGCCCCCACAGTGCCAGATACACATATGCCCCCAGCAGTGCCAGATACACATATGCCCCCAGCAGTGCCAGATACACATATTACCCCAGCAGTGCCAGATACACATATGCCCCCAGCAGTGCCAGATACACATATGCCCCCACAGTGGCAGATACACATATGCCCCCACAGTGCCAGATACACATATGCCCCCACAGTGCCAGATACACATATGCCCCCACAGTGGCAGATACACATATGCCCCCACAGTGCCAGATACACATATATCTCCACAGTGCCAGATACGCATATATCTCCACATTGCCAGATACACATAGCCCCACAGTACCAGATACGCATATGACCCCACAGTGCCAGATTCGCATATGCCCCCACAGTGCCAGATATACATATGCCCCCAAAATGCCAGATATACATATATCTCCACATTGCCAGATACACATATGCCCCCATAGTGGGAGATACACATATGCCCCCACAGTGGCAGATACACATATGCCCCCACAGTGCCAGATACACATATGCCCCCACAGTGCCAGATACACATATGCCCCCACAGTGCCAGATACACATATGCCCCCACAGTGCCAGATACACATATGCCCCCAGCAGTGCCAGATACACATATGCCCCCAGCAGTGCCAGATACACATGACCCCAGCAGTGCCAGATACACATGACCCCAGCAGTGCCAGATACACATATGCCCCCAGCAGTGCCAGATACACATATGCCCCCACAGTGGCAGATACACATATGCCCCCACAGTGCCAGATATACATATATCTCCACATTGCCAGATACACATAGCCCACAGTGCCAGATATGCATATGCCCCCACAGTGCCAGATACGCATATGTCCCCACAGATATACATATATTTCAACAATGCCAGATACACATAGGCCCACAGTGCCAGTTACGCATATGCCTCCAGCAGTGCCAGATACACATATGACCCCACAGTGCCAGATACACATATGCCCCCACAGTGCCAGATACACATATGCCCCCAGCAGTGCCGGATACACATATGCCCCCAGCAGTGCCAGATACGCATATGCCCCCACAGTGCCATATATACATATGCCCCAACAGTGCCAGATACACATATATCTCCACATTGCCAGATACACATAGGCCCACAGTGCCAGATACGCATATGCCTCCAGCAGTGCCAGATACACATATGTCCCCACAGTGCGAGAGACGCATATGCCACCACAGTGCCAGAAACACATATACCCCCACAGTGCCAGATACGCATATGCCCCCACAGTGCCAGATATGCATATGCCCCCACAGTGCCAGATACGCATATGCCCCCACAGTGCCAGATACGCATATGCCCCCACAGTGCCAGATACGCATATGCCCCCACAGTGCCAGATACACATATATCTTCACAGTGCCAGATACACATATATCTCCACATTGCCAGATACGCATATGCCCCCACAGTGCCAGAAACGCATATGCCCCCACAGTGCCAGATACGCATATGCCCCCACAGTGGCAGATACACATATGCCCCCACAGTGGCAGATACACATATATCTCCACATTGCCAGATACGCATATGCCCCCACAGTGCCAGATACACATATATCTCCACAGTGCCAGATACACATATATCTCCACATTGCCAGAAACACATAGCCCCACAGTGCCAGATATGCATATGACCCCACAGTCCCAGATACGCATATGCCCCCACAGTGCAAGATATACATATGCCCCCAAAATGCCAGATATACATATATCTCCACATTGCCAGATACACATATGCCCCCATAGTGGGAGATACACATATGCCCCCACAGTGCCAGATACACATATGCCCCCACAGTGCCAGATACACATATGCCCCCACAGTGCCAGATACACATATGCCCCCACAGTGCCAGATACAAATATGCCCCCACAGTGCCAGATACACATATGCCCCCAGCAGTGCCAGATACACATATGCCCCCAGCAGTGCCAGATACACATATGACCCCAGCAGTGCCAGATACACATATGCCCCCAGCAGTGCCAGATACACATATGCCCCAACAGTGGCAGATACACATATGCCCCCACAGTGCCAGATACACATATGCCCCCACAGTGCCAGATACACATATGCCCCCACAGTGGCAGATACACATATGCCCCCACAGTGGCAGATACACATATGCCCCCACAGTGGCAGATACACATATATCTCCACATTGCCAGATACGCATATGCCCCCACAGTGCCAGATACACATATATCTCCACAGTGCCAGATACACATATATCTCCACATTGCCAGATACACATAGCCCCACAGTACCAGATACGCATATGACCCCACAGTGCCAGATTCGCATATGCCCCCACAGTGCCAGATATACATATGCCCCCAAAATGCCAGATATACATATATCTCCACATTGCCAGATACACATATGCCCCCATAGTGGGAGATACACATATGCCCCCACAGTGGCAGATACACATATGCCCCCACAGTGCCAGATACACATATGCCCCCACAGTGCCAGATACACATATGCCCCCACAGTGCCAGATACACATATGCCCCCACAGTGCCAGATACACATATGCCCCCAGCAGTGCCAGATACACATATGCCCCCAGCAGTGCCAGATACACATATGCCCCCAGCAGTGCCAGATACACATGACCCCAGCAGTGCCAGATACACATATGCCCCCAGCAGTGCCAGATACACATATGCCCCCACAGTGGCAGATACACATATGCCCCCACAGTGCCAGATATACATATATCTCCACATTGCCAGATACACATAGCCCACAGTGCCAGATATGCATATGCCCCCACAGTGCCAGATACGCATATGTCCCCACAGATATACATATATCTCAACAATGCCAGATACACATAGGCCCACAGTGCCAGTTACGCATATGCCTCCAGCAGTGCCAGATACACATATGACCCCACAGTGCCAGATACACATATGCCCCCACAGTGCCAGATACACATATGCCCCCAGCAGTGCCGGATACACATATGCCCCCAGCAGTGCCAGATACGCATATGCCCCCACAGTGCCATATATACATATGCCCCAACAGTGCCAGATACACATATATCTCCACATTGCCAGATACACATAGGCCCACAGTGCCAGATACGCATATGCCTCCAGCAGTGCCAGATACACATATGTCCCCACAGTGCGAGAGACGCATATGCCACCACAGTGCCAGAAACACATATACAACCACAGTGCCAGATACGCATATGCCCCCACAGTGCCAGATACGCATATGCCCCCACAGTGCCAGATACGCATATGCCCCCACAGTGGCAGATACGCATATGCCCCCACAGTGGCAGATACACATATATGTTCACAGTGCCAGATACACATATATCTCCACATTGCCAGATACACATAGCCCCACAGTGCCAGATATGCATATGACCCCACAGTGCCAGATACGCATATGCCCCCACAGTCTCAGATATACATATGCCCCCAAAATGTCAGATATACATATATCTCCACATTGCCAGATACACATATGCCCCCATAGTGGGAGATACAAATATGCCCCCACAGTGGCAGATACACATATGCCCCCACAGTGGCAGATACACATATGCCCCCACAGTGCCAGATACACATATGCCCCCACAGTGGCAGATACACATATGCCCCCACAGTGGCAGATACACATATGCCCCCACAGTGGCAGATACACATATATCTCCACAGTGCAAGATACACATATATCTCCACATTGCCAGATACACATAGCCCCACAGTACCAGATACGCATATGACCCCACAGTGCCAGATACGCATATGCCCCCAAAATGCCAGATATACATATATCTCCACATTGCCAGATGCACATATGCCCCCACAGTGGCAGATACACATATGCCCCCACAGTGCCAGATACACATATGCCCCCACAGTGCCAGATACACATATGCCCCCACAGTGCCAGATACACATATGCCCCCACAGTGCCAGAAACACATATGCCCCCACAGTGCCAGATACACATATGCCCCCAGCAGTGCCAGATACACATATGCCCCCAGCAGTGCCAGATACACATGACCCCAGCAGTGCCAGATACACATGACCCCAGCAGTGCCAGATACACATATGCCCCCAGCAGTGCCAGATACACATATGCCCCCACAGTGGCAGATACACATATGCCCCCACAGTGCCAGATATACATATATCTCCACATTGCCAGATACACATAGCCCACAGTGCCAGATATGCATATGCCCCCACAGTGCCAGATACGCATATGTCCCCACAGATATACATATATCTCAACAATGCCAGATACACATAGGCCCACAGTGCCAGTTACGCATATGCCTCCAGCAGTGCCAGATACACATATGACCCCACAGTGCCAGATACACATATGACCCCACAGTGCCAGATACACATATGCCCCCAGCAGTGCCGGATACACATATGCCCCCAGCAGTGCCAGATACGCATATGCCCCCACAGTGCCATATATACATATGCCCCAACAGTGCCAGATACACATATATCTCCACATTGCCAGATACACATAGGCCCACAGTGCCAGATACGCATATGCCTCCAGCAGTGCCAGATACACATATGTCCCCACAGTGCGAGAGACGCATATGCCACCACAGTGCCAGAAACACATATACCCCCACAGTGCCAGATACGCATATGCCCCCACAGTGCCAGATACGCATATGCCCCCACAGTGCCAGATACGCATATGCCCCCACAGTGCCAGATACGCATATGCCCCCACAGTGCCAGATACACATATATCTTCACAGTGCCAGATACACATATATCTCCACATTGCCAGATACACATAGCCCCACAGTGCCAGATATGCATATGACCCCACAGTGCCAGATACGCATATGCCCCCACAGTGCCAGATATACATATGCCCCCAAAATGTCAGATATACATATATCTCCACATTGCCAGATACACATATGCCCCCATAGTGGGAGATACACATATGCCCCCACAGTGGCAGATACACATATGCCCCCACAGTGCCAGATACACATATGCCCCCACAGTGGCAGATACACATATGCCCCCACAGTGGCAGATACACATATATCTCCACATTGCCAGATACGCATATGCCCCCACAGTGCCAGATACACATATATCTCCACAGTGCAAGATACACATATATCTCCACATTGCCAGATACACATAGCCCCACAGTACCAGATACGCATATGACCCCACAGTGCCAGATACGCATATGCCCCCAAAATGCCAGATATACATATATCTCCACATTGCCAGATACACATATGCCCCCATAGTGGGAGATACACATATGCCCCCACAGTGGCAGATACACATATGCCCCCACAGTGCCAAATATACATATATCTCCACATTGCCAGATACACATAGCCCACAGTGCCAGATATGCATATGCCCCCACAGTGCCAGATACGCATATGTCCCCACAGATATACATATATCTCAACAATGCCAGATACACATAGGCCCACAGTGCCAGTTACGCATATGCCTCCAGCAGTGCCAGATACACATATGACCCCACAGTGCCAGATACACATATGCCCCCACAGTGCCAGATACGCATATGCCCCCAGCAGTGCCGGATACACATATGCCCCCAGCAGTGCCAGATACGCATATGCCCCCACAGTGCCATATATACATATGCCCCAACAGTGCCAGATACACATATATCTCCACATTGCCAGATACACATAGGCCCACAGTGCCAGATACGCATATGCCTCCAGCAGTGCCAGATACACATATGTCCCCACAGTGCGAGAGACGCATATGCCACCACAGTGCCAGAAACACATATACCCCCACAGTGCCAGATACGCATATGCCCCCACAGTGCCAGATACGCATATGCCCCCACAGTGCCAGATACGCATATGCCCCCACAGTGGCAGATACGCATATGCCCCCACAGTGCCAGATACACATATATCTTCACAGTGCCAGATACACATATATCTCCACATTGCCAGATACACATAGCCCCACAGTGCCAGATATGCCTATGACCCCACAGTGCCAGATACGCATATGCCCCCACAGTGCCAGATATACATATGCCCCCAAAATGTCAGATATACATATATCTCCACATTGCCAGATACACATATGCCCCCATAGTGGGAGATACACATATGCCCCCACAGTGGCAGATACACATATGCCCCCACAGTGGCAGATACACATATGCCCCCACAGTGCCAGATACACATATGCCCCCACAGTGCCAGATACACATATGCCCCCACAGTGGCAGATACATATATGCCCCCACAGTGGCAGATACACATATATCTCCACATTGCCAGATACGCATATGCCCCCACAGTGCCAGATACACATATATCTCCACAGTGCAAGATACACATATATCTCCACATTGCCAGATACACATAGCCCCACAGTACCAGATACGCATATGACCCCACAGTGCCAGATACGCATATGCCCCCAAAATGCCAGATATACATATATCTCCACATTGCCAGATACACATATGCCCCCATAGTGGGAGATACACATATGCCCCCACAGTGGCAGATACACATATGCCCCCACAGTGGCAGATACACATATGCCCCCACAGTGGCAGATACACATATGCCCCCACAGTGCCAGATACACATATGCCCCCACAGTGCCAGATACACATATGCCCCCAGCAGTGCCAGATACACATATGCCCCCAGCAGTGCCTGATACACATATGACCCCAGCAGTGCCAGATACACATATGACCCCAGCAGTGCCAGATACACATATGCCCCCAGCAGTGCCAGATACACATATGCCCCCACAGTGGCAGATACACATATGCCCCCACAGTGCCAGATATACATATATCTCCACATTGCCAGATACACATAGCCCACAGTGCCAGATATGCATATGCCCCCACAGTGCCAGATACACATATGTCCCCACAGATATACATATATCTCAACATTGCCAGATACACATAGGCCCACACTGCCAGATACGCATATGCCTCCAGCAGTGCCAGATACACATATGACCCCACAGTGCCAGATACACATATGCCCCCACAGTGCCAGATACACATATGCCCCCAGCAGTGCCAGATACACATATGCCCCCAGCAGTGCCAGATATGCATATGCCCCCACAGTGCCATATATACATATGCCCCCACAGTGCCAGATACACATATATCTCCACATTGCCAGATACACATAGGCCCACAGTGCCAGATACGCATATGCCTCCAGCAGTGCCATATACACATATGCCCCCACAGTGCCAGATACACATATGCCCCTACTGTGCCAGATCTGCATATGCCCCCTCTGTGCCAGATCCGCATATGCCCCCAGCAGTGCCAGATACACATATGTCCCCACAGTGCCAGATAAACATATATCTCCATATTGCCAGACACGAATATGCCCCCACAGTGCCATATAAACATATATCTCCACATTGCCAGATACGCATAGCCCCACAGTGCCAGATACGCATATGCCCCCACAGTGCCAGACACGCATATGCCCCCACAGTGCCAGATACGCATATGCCCCCACAGTGCCAGATACACATATGCCCACACTGTGCCAGATACACAAATGCCCCCACAGTGCCAGATACACATATGCCCCCACTGTGCCAGATATACATATATCTCCACATTGCCAGATACGCATATGCCCCCACAGTGCCAGATACGCATATGCCCCCACAGTGCCAGCTACACATATATCTCCACATTGCCAGATACACATATGCCCACACTGTTCCAGATATGCATATGCCCCCACAGTGCCAGATATGCATATGCCTCCAGCAGTGCCAGATACACATATGCACCCAGCAGTGCCAGATACACATATGCCCCCAGCAGTGCCAGATACACATATGCCCCACAGTGCCAGATACGCATATGCCCCCACAGTGCCAGATACACATATATCTCCACATTGCCAAATACACATATGTCCCCACAGATATACATATATCTCAACATTGCCAGATACATCTATGAGCAGGGGGAGGGAGGGGACTGTGCATCTATGAGCAGAGGGAAGGAGGGGACTGTGCATCTATGATCAGGAGGAGGGAGGGGACTGTGCATCTATGAGCAGGGGGAGGGGACTGTGTATCTATAAGCAGGGGGAGGGAGGAGACTGTATCTATAAGCAGGGGGAGGGAGGAGACTGTGCATCTATGAGCAGGGTGAGGGAGGGGACTGTGCATCTATAAGCAGGGGGAGGGAGGAGACTGTGCATCTATAAGCAGGGGGAGGGAGGAGACTGTGCATCTATGAGCAGGGGGAGGGAGGGGACTGTGCGTCAATGAGCAGGGGGAGGGAGGGGACTGTGCATCTATGAGCAGGGGGCGGGATGGGACTGTGCATCTATGAGCAGGGGGAGGGAGGGGACTGTGCATCTATGAGCAGGGGGAGGGAGGGGACGGTGCATCTATAAGCAGGGGGAGGGTGGGGACTGTATCTATGAGCAGGGGGAGGGGGGGACTGTATCTATGAGCTGGGGGAGGGAGAGTGGTAGGGGGACGCTGCGCACCCGAGATCGCAGGAGGACACTGAGCAGGAGGAGAGGGGGCGCGTGGCTGCGGGCAGCGGGGTAAGTGCGGCAGCGCCTTCGTTATATGGCGCTCTACGCAGCCGCTTACCCCGTGTACGCGTGGGGCCGGGCCTGACCATTCCTGGACTGGTAAGTAAGTTTTTGTTTTGTTTTTTACTTTTTTCTTTTTACCAGTGATCAGCTTGTGTGTCCATCGGACACAGAACTAACCACACTGCTGGCTCCCTGCACAGCTTTCTCTGCCGGAGAAAGCTGTGCAGAAGTCGGCATATCGCAGTGCTGCCCTGTGCTCTCGTTAGCATGAGCTGGCGAAATGATCACAAGGCTTACTGCGAGTCCAAATGCCCTTTAATACATTTAGGTGATACTAAAATAATGTGAAAATGGTGAAACCAGAAAACACTCTTTTTCACGTTACTTTAGCAAAAATAATGTCAATAAATAGACCTCTAAGAAATTTGAGACCAAGGCAGCTGAATATAGACATTGAATGAAATGCCTTCTTATGAAGCTTACCACTGGCTAATACTGGATTTTATTTACATATATACACTTATTTATATCTACATACAGTATATACACTTATTTATATCTACATACAGTATATATACTTATTTATATATTTTTTTACATACAGTATATACACTTATTTATATCTACATACAGTATATATACTTATTTATATCTACATACAGTATATACTGTATACTTATTTATATATTTTATTACATACAGTATATACACTTACATTTTGTAATTATTTTTTTTTAATTGCTGACCGCTATAAGGACTAACATGTGTTTGCCGCTTGTCTGATGTCACTTTCTGTCCAGGACTTCCATTTATAAAAATAAAGTTTTCTCAGATTGAGTATAAATATAGAAGATCACCGACAAGAACGTATCCGTGACAAAATACCTTCTAGCCTGAAACGTGCTGGATACAGGGAATACCGGCGCTTCCTCACCCAGAAGTGATGTAATGACAGAGAGATGGAGAGCGCCGGTGGAGAGCAACACTGGTGAAGAAGAGGCCGTGAAGATCAAGACCACCACTGCCAAAGGACAGGAGCCTGCTATCCTGCCCCAGGGGGTCATTCATACAGCAGCGATCGGGTCAGAACTGCGCGTGCACCGGTGCATGCCAGACAGCCATCATTGCCTAGCGATCACCTCTGCCTGATTGACAGACAGAGGCGGTCGCGGGGTGGGAGGGGGTGGCACGGCGGCATTTGGCCGCCTTTTAGAGGCGTGGTCTGGGCAATGCAGGCGTGGCCGGACCGTACGGGTAGGGGGGGGTGGGCTGCAGCCGCTGCGACCCTGGCAATGATAAGTAACTTCCAGCCAGCTGCAGGAGCTGCGGTGGCCGGGAGGTACTCTTCCCCGGCATGTCAGTGTAAGTGATCGCACAGCTACGATCAGGTCGGAATAACCCCCATGTCCTTATCGTACAGCTAGGGGCACCATTCTCTAGATATACTCCATCAGTAACCATGCCATCCAGCAACCAAAACTCTTCCATAAAGTGCTATAAACATTTCTGCGCTTTATGGCCCTCATTCCGAGTTGTTCGCTTGCTAGCTGCTTTTAGCAGCATTGCACACGCTAGGCCGCAGCCCTCTGGGAGTGAATCTTAGCTTAGCAGAATTGCGAATAGACACTTCTTAGCAGTTTCTGAGTAGCTCGGGACTTACTCCTACACTGCGATCAGTTCAGTCAGTTTAATTCCTGGTTTGACGTCACAAACACACCCAGCGTTCGCCCAGACACTCCCCTGTTTTTCCCAGAAACGGCAGCGTTTTTTCGCACACTCCCATAAAACGGCCAGTTTCCGCCCAGAAACACCCACTTCCTGTCAATCACACTCCGATCACCAGAACGATGAAAAAACTTCGTTAGGCAGTGA